>NC_056617.1:14822392-14885781 GCF_018340385.1 Cyprinus carpio | reverse complement strand
AAATTAAGACAACCTAGAAGAACCAAACAAAGTTAACCACAAATTTGATTGACGAATCAACATGCAACAACGATGTCCAAAATGATCTAAACTATCCTCAATGTACTAAACTACATTGACTAATTGAACTTAACAACGTGTACCTAAATAACCTGATGCCTGCACCAGTACAGTAACCGTCATGGAGGAATTGGTATGGAAAGAAAGTTATCGTTTTCTGACTTTGTCACCCTCACGCTAAGATCGATAATCCATGAGAAAACCCCACGAAGAAGGCATAGACAGAGTTTCAGCCTGTACATCAGTGTTACTCAAGCCCTACCCAAGTTTCAATGAGGAGCCAATGCAAGTGGGTTTCCCAAACTCACCGAGGGTGAAAGAGATAAGACGACGCCAATTTTGTCTTGTTTCTACTCGCTGGCGGTGAACCAGGTCACCAATGTCCATCGTCAAGCACAGCCATGATTGACTCTGGAGCCGAGATTAAACCCTCATCCATAAAGATATCATCAAGAAATATAACATACCCACTCAACCATGCAATCCACCTTTATAAATTAAAGCCATCAACGACACTTGCATGTTGGTAATGGAATAACAGTTCTACAGACAAGTCATTGAACCCTTCAAGTTGGTTTGTTTCTACCCAGGAATCCATATCTCTCTATGTCATCGACTCTCCCAAGCACAAAGTCATCTTAGGATTTTTTCCATGGCTGTCTCAGTTCACAACCCCGTAATTTCTGGCATCAGGGTGAGTTGACCTCAAGTGGTCGACTTTCTGTGAGAGTCACTGTTTTTCCCCAGTTCCCCAACAATGTTATACGACTAGCATAGAAAGTCCCACAAGTACCAAGCCAGTTAGTATTCCTCCATATTATGATGACTTTGGCAGAAGTCTTCAGTAAACTAAGGCTACACAATTACCACCTCACCGCCTCTGGGACTGGTTCTATTTGAGTTACTTCTCCAATGCTATGCCTACTAAAAGTAGAATTTACCCATTATCCAGAACTGAGACCCAAAGCCATGGAGGAGTATATCGAGGAAGCCTTGAGTTCATGGTTCATGAAAAAGCATGGACGACTGAGGCCATGTATTGACTATAGAGGACTTAATAATGTCACCGTGAAAATCCAGAAACCCCTGCCACTGGTTCCTTCCTAACCCTCAAAACAACTCCGGAGGCCACTATATACACCAAATTCGACCTACAGAGTGCATATAACCTGATCCGAATAAAAGAGGGTGACTAATGGAAAACTGCCTTCCTCACCCCTAGGGGGGGCACTACTTTAACATCAGGTCATGCCATATGGACTTGCTGTAACGCCCAGCAGTCTTCCAATCATTCATTAATGAGATTTTCCGAGACCTCCTAAACCAGTACGTCATAGCCTACATTGATGACATCTTGATCTACTCGAAGTCTGAAGAGGAACATATTAACCATGTCAGGACCGTTCTCACTCGACTACTAAAGAATCAATTGTATGTTAAGGCAGAGAAGTGCGAGTTTCACGTCAGACAGACTTCATTTCTTGGTTATCTTAGTCATCAGGGTGTCAAGATAGATGAAACCAAGGTCAAGTAGTAACAGAATGGCCACAGCCATCTACTATCAAAAAAGCTTCAAAGATTTCTGGGGTTTGTTATAATTTCTACAGGCGATTTATCAGAAATTACAGTATGATTGCTTTACCCTTGACATCTCTATTAAAAGGCAAACCCTTTGAAAACTTAAGTGGAATGAGGAGCACCAAGCATTCAATACTCTGAAGGCCAGGTTTACCACGGCCCCCATCCTCAAACGCGCTCTCACCTCGATCTTCCGTTCATAGTGGAGGTGGATACTTCTGACTCTGGAATCAGGGCCGTGCTCTCACAACGCATGGCCAACCTGGTAAATTGTATCCCTGTGCATTCTTCTCTAGAAAATTAACAGCAGCAGAGAGAAACTATAATGTCGGAAACAAAGAACTCCTGTCCATGAAAGCAGCCATAGAACAATGTAGAAACTGGCTTGAGGGAGCAGTCCATCCCTTCCAGGTGATTTGATTTACTGACCACAAGAACCTGAATATATCAAAGGTGCCAAAAAGACTCAACCCACGCCAAGCTCGCTGGTCTCTCTTTTTTCACCCAATTCCAGTTCACAGTGACCTATCACGCCCTGGCAGTAAGAACACCAAAGCAGATGCCCTGTCTAGACAGTATGACCTTTCCTTCGACAGCCATACCCCCTGAAAGCATACGCTTAGCGCCAGTCAATGCATTACAGTTTAACCTTCTTCAGTTCGGCTTAACGCTGGATACGTGTTTTGAGGCAAATTCTCATGATAAGACCGAAAAGAACTTAAATTACACTTTCAGTTTTGATCGTACTCGATAAAAGGAATACATCAAACGAATCTGTATAAGGGTCTACTTTTATTTGTATACATACATGATAACAACAAAACTTTGTGCATTTATAAAATAAAGAAAACAAACAGAGTGCGCAGGTCTGCAGCCTTGGTCTGCAGTGATCTTTATTTAGAAACACGTCATTAAAATGAATTGTAACTCAGTGAATACTCAACACAGAGACATGAGAGATATATCTATAGAAAGCTTGACATGTCTACTTTTAAACTAAGTGCTACCAAAAACAAATATTCTGTGATAAAGTAATCCATATGAAAACAACGCAATGTCCGTCTTTCACGCCTCCCTTCATTATATCTAATGCGACCATCCCCCACGCGCCAAGTGCTTATTGAGATTATAATCTGGGCGGCTGGTAACCGCCCTCATCAGAGCAAACAAAGCAGCGAGACCGTACTTCACGCTTTTTAATGTTACTGTTCGCTTCGTGCTCAGAGGAATAAGACATAATTCACCTCAATAAGACCGCTGAGAGGAATAAGATGTGTATTACCTCAGAAAGAAGAACGAAGCGGCTTGACCCAGCAGAGATAAACATGAGTAAGTATTTTTATTATTAATCTACTTGTATTAGTTTTCATATAACTTGTACACATTTTACTAGTTAGACTTTCCTGACTAAATGTATAATCAAGTGAAACATTATGAAATAAAGTTTCATTTACATCATCTCAATGTTTCACAATGCCAGGATGTTTTTTTTATTATTTTTTATTTTTTATGTTCTATAACATAGACAGCTCTGGTGTAAATATTTTTAATTTGTTATACCCCGTCATTGGTGTTTGCAATTGTCTGAGGTAAAAAAAAAAAAAAAAAAAAAAAAATAAAAAAAAGTGTATCAAGTAAGCTGCAAATATCACTGACAATAAATGTTCTATGTGTAATTGTGTTCTTTTTTTTTCCTTATAAATTACTAATAGTATCAGTGACCATCAATGATAATGTTAATAATGCAGTTTATTTCACGTAAACAGCATGCTTACTTTTTTATTTCAGATAAATAATAACCTGTTGCAAAGCGAATAGCCAATGCAAATAAGCAGCCACTCAGGAACCTGGAATACAGCTAAGACCAAGCGAGGCACACACTCCCATCTCTTCAAAGTCTCTTCAAAAAGTATGTACTTCAGAGCACATAAACAATATACATTTTGGAAATGCCAGGTATGTGATGTTCATTTATATATTTCAACATGACACATGAGCCTGCATTTATTTGATCCAAGTTGCATTTGCTAAAGCAGTAATATTGTGAAATATTTTTACTATTTAAAATAACTGCTTTCTATTTGAATAATATTTAAAATTAAATTTATTCCTAGTGATCAAAGCTATATTTTCAGCATCATTACTCGCAGTCTTACTCAACAATATACACTATAAATACCAAAAAGCTGGGAGTCAGTATATATACAGGTCCTTCTCAAAAAATTAGCATATTGTGAAAAAGTTCGATATTTTCCATAATGTAATGATAAAAATTAAACTTTCATATATTTTAGATTCATTGCACACCAACTGAAATATTTCAGGTCTTTTATTGTTTTAATACTGATGATTTTGGCATACAGCTCATGAAAACCCAAAATTCCTATCTCAAAAATTTAGCATATTTCATCCGAGGCCCAGGATGCTTCGATAGCGGCCTTAAGCTCATCCAGAGTGTTGGGTCTTGCGCCTCTCAACTTTATCTTCACAATATCCCACAGATCTCTCTATGGGGTTCAGGTCAGGAGAGTTGGCAGGCCAATTGAGCACAGTAATACCATGGTCAGTAAACCATTTACCAGTGGTTTGGCACTGTGAGCAGGTGCCAGGTCGTGCTAAAAAACGAAATCTTCATCTCCATAAAGATTTTTCAGCAGATGGAAGCATGAAGTGCCCAAAATCTCCTGATAGCTAGCTGCATTGGCCCCTGCCCTTGATAAAACACAGTGGACCAACACCAGCAGCTGACATGGCACCCCAGACCATCACTGACTGTGGGTACTTGACACTGGACTTCAGGCATTTTGGCATTTCCTTCTCCCCCAGTCTTCCTCCAGACTCTGGCACCTTGATTTCCTCAATGACATGCAAAATTTGCTTTCATCCCAAAAGTACTTTGGACCACTGAGCAACAGTCCAGTGCTGCTTCTGCTTAAGCCCAGGTCAGGCGCTTCTGCCAGCTGTTTCCACATGATAGTTGACGCCTACTCGCATATGCCCTTTTTGAAACAAAAATGATGTAGAAATTTTTGAATTAATCTATTGTTTTCTGTGAGTGATAAAAGCAAGGGATGATTTTGCACATCATTTTGAGCAAAAATTAGTAGGCTCAAGGATGATTAGTATTGAAGGCTCGTTTACTGAAATCAATGAATAGCAATCCTGACATATGTGTTGGGTTCTGTCCAGGTGCATCTGCCCTTGATAAAGAGGTATTTCAATATCAATAGAACAGTGGGATTTAGTAATAACATCGGAGCACCATGAATCTGTTTACATAGAGGTAAACACCCCCAGCTTTGCTTTTATCATTACAGTCCACATTGTTCTGTCATGCCCTGTAGATATTTGCGCCCCTCTAGCGCCTCCCACTATTTGGAATGGTGCTATTAAGCCTAGTTTCTGTGAAAACCATAACGTTGCAACATTCGCTGAAATGATCTGAAGTTAGTAAGTCCTCTATCTTCTTTGCCAGAGATCATAATTAGTGAGGAAGATGCTTGGTATCGCTGGACTATGTGTGGTTGAGCTTTCTTCTTAGCCTGCAGTCGTGATGTCTGTAACTTGTAGACCGAGAAAAACACAGACTGAACAGACTAGGACCTTTAAAGACAGGATAATTAGGGAAACCACAGGTGAGTGTAATGACTAAATTAACAGGGACATGGAACACATGGGGAAGAAACTAGGACACACCTGGGAACTAATCAAACCCAACACAGAGACAGAAACCCCAGATCACGGGGCAAAAACACACTAAATGAGTCCAGGGGTTTGTGACATTACTCGCACCATATAAACAACAGAGGGAGAGTGGGTGGGAAACTTGGGAGGAGGTTCCGTTGGAGGACCAGGAGGGGTCCAAACAGACAGAGACAATGGAGGAAGGTGCCAGGATTTGGATATGACAAGAGGAGGAGCCTATGGAGGAGACAGGAGGGACCTGGCCACAGCCATAACAGCCCAAGGTGGAGCAGAAAGGTTGAGGAGAGCCGAAGAAGCCAGGGTGACGGGGAGGATTCGGAGGTCCCAGGCGTAACTGATGGCTCTGGCGCAGATGTGGATCTGGAAGGCCGCAACGTGGAGCTACTGAGCTGCAGAGAGGACTGAGGTGGAGCCGAGGGGATGAAGGAGCCTGACGAGAAGCACAGAGGGACAAGTTGAAGCCGAGGCATGGGATGGTCGACGCCAGAACCAAGGCGGAGCTGGAGGCACGTTTAGGAGCCAGGCGGATCAGAGTGGACCCTGCCAGGCCACGGCGGAGAGAGTTGGAGAGGAGCTAGGAGCCATAAGTGGAGCCGATGGGTCAGATGGGCCGAGATTGAGTCCAGGCTGAGGAAGGCTGAAGGTGGAGGTGAGGGAGCTCCAGCCACGCTTACGCTTGAGGATGGCAATCCCTGGGCTCGCACTGCAATGATGGTGGGCTGAGGGCGAGCAGAGGGGCTGCCAGATGACAGCGGTGGAGGAGGCAGAAGTGGGAGGGAGGGGATGAATTTTGGAGGAAGCGTAACAGAGGACACATCTAGGAGCCGGCACTAGAGGAACACCTTCTTAGGAGCCGGCACTGGATCGAGTCTGGGGCTGGAGCCAACACTGAGTCGAGCTATGTGCTGGAGCTGACACTGGAGTGAGTCTGGGTCTGGACCCGAAGACACGGGACTTAAGTGGGACCATGATCCCCTCCTGTGCTTAACTGGGGATTCAGGAGCCCCTCCTAGCTTAACTGGGGAACAGGAGCCAGGCCCTGGTCTTACTGGGGACATGAGCCCTTCCTGTGTTTAACTAGGGAACAGGACCTTCCTGGGCTTAACTGGTGGGGAAAAAAAAAACAAAAAAAAAAAAAAAAAAACAGGAAGCCCTTGCCCCCCTGGGCCTAACTGTATACAGGCACTGGAGAATTCGGAAGCCCCCTCAGTGCTTGGGCGAGGAAACCACGGAATGAAGGAGGGCAGGATGGGACCAGCAAGAACGTCGGAGTAGAGGAGAGGGGCAGGTCATCGTCCAGTTAGAGTCCCAGTCTATAAAATTCCACCTCCTCATTTTGGCCCCCTTTTGGCGCTCCATATTTTTGGCTCACCCTCAGCTGCTGTGCAGCGGGACGGAAGCTCCAACTCCACACTCACGACCATCCACATCTTTGCTCCCTCGTGGTGGGGCACTGTCGCCGGCTCTCCCACCGTGGTCTGACGGGTTGCGCTCTGGCTCTCCAGCATTGGTGGGCTTGGGCTTATGCTCCATAACTGTGGGGAGTATGGTGGACTGGGCTCTGGGTCAGAAGTAGATCTTGGTGAGATCCTCCACAGGGGCAGTGGGTTAAACGGCGACCCGTGTCTCCGCCAGAGGCCACCTCGGACAAAGGCGTCCGAATTCCTCCGAGGGACCATTCTTCCGACGGGTATGGTGGTGAGATGGCTAGCAACAGGAACGCCTCTGCTCTAGTCCTCGAGAGATGGTCACTTTCTGCTCCAGCAGGAAGGAGCGTGGAATTCGAGGTGAAGAGGGGATTGCATGGACAAACTACTAACAAGGAAACAAAAAGGGACCTTCGGAAGGAAAACCGGAAAGGAAAACAAAATGGAGGATAGACAAAACGTTATTTAAAACTTTTGTGTCGGGTCTTACTGTCACGCTACACTGCACCGTAAGGCAACACGGCAGTCGAGGAATAAATCAAGAGAGAGAGTATTTTTAATCCAACACAGAGGTAAATCCAACACAGGGGTAAAGCCAACACTGGGAAACAGGAGGATACACACGTATGTAACTTGTAACCTTGAAACTAGACAACACCTGGGAACTAATCAACCAAACACGGGGAGACAGAAACTGGGTCACAGGGGCAAAAACACACTAAATGAGTCCAGGGGTGTGACAGATTCACTCAAGCTTGGGGACCAGAGTAATTCGGGAGGTAGTAGATGAAGATCAGTGATGTATCCACATCTGTGTTGTGTGCATCTGACTTAGGATTCTGTACTGAATCGTTTAGGGCTTTATGTTGTAGGGATTCCTTTAGAGGCCTTTTGAACAGTTTGCATATAAATTAATAACTCTGGCCCAATGATATACATTTAATATGAGTGCTTAATGTATATGTTTATATGTCTGGAAGATACTGCAACAGGTGCTTCCCTCACCGAACTTCAAACCAGATTCCGAGATAACTGGATAGCCCTCCGATGCCAGACACCAAAGGCCATTGGCTGAGCAGCAACTTCACATTACCTCGACACACAACACCACACACACACATTAATTTCATTTAGACTATAATTAATCAGTTACAAATTTAGCTGGTATAATTCGATGTATGTGTTATGTTTCACTGTGGTTTAGTAGCCTAGTTTACCATTCTTTACTTTGTATTAGTTGAGGCTCTCAATTGCTAATTCAGAGTATAGAGTGGATCATCGTCTTTATAGATCTTCGCATTATGTTTGTCCTTGGTATCAAAAGTGGATCTTGTTTTATTCACCAATACATTAAATTACTGTTACAGCTATGTGGTGCCTAAAATGCATCATATATATTTTTACCATATTTTGGGTTACCAGATAACCAAGTTTCATCATGCCATATGCAAACACTTAGGTGTCATTGAGACAAAAGAAAACACTTTCCTGCTGAAACTAAAATGCCTTGGTTATTGGGCAATTCAACCAAAAGGGGTGTGTACTGGGAAACCAGATAAAACCTCTTCCACAACCAAAAAGTGCGCTTCCTCTTAACTTGCAGTCCCTGGAGACACCTCATTCACCTTGGAAACCTCGCGAAACTCCCCTCCGGGGAGTCCGATCTTCTGGCAGTTTCCAGCAACTTTGTTGATTCACAGTCGGAGTCTAGAGTCAACCCATGGATGAAATGACGAAGGTTTCACCTCCGCACAGGATTCAACAGGAATATAACGATTATATCATGCATGGGACACTGTACTCAGGAAATTACAGATCCCCTGAAAGAACACACTTGTTAAACAATTTAGATGCGTTCTAGGCTTGGACTCCTTTACTTAAGGTGATGAGATTCTTTGATGGTTCGTAAAAAGGTTGTGATTTAGTTATGAGAAATATGCCAGTCCTCTACACTATCTTGCGAGGTGAAGCACTCGATCCGCTCGCTTGCTCTATGCAGTGCGCTTTCTCTTGATCATCCATGCTTCCTTGCTGGCATCTATGGTCAATGGGTTGTTTGTGTTAGTCAGTTCCCAGTAGTGTAGTTTAATAAACATCCATATGTATTCACACTTGGTTGTCTGTGTTTGCTGCTCACGGGACGAGGTAACTTTAATGTTCCGGTTTCGTTACACACTCTGGGAGCAATTTATTAGTAGTAAAATAATTTTTCGTGGCCAGAGAAATACTTTTACTTAGAGTCAATAAATGATTAACACTGTCCACCCTGCGGACGAACAAATTATTTTATTGTACTATTAATGCTATAATGAAGTTAATAATTAATGCTACTAATAAACTATTAATGCTAAAGTAATTCCTGAAGATAAATGTAAGTTAATAATAACCCGTTATGATTGATTATATACATCTCACTTTGAGCTAATTTTGTTACATAAATGGTGGAGAATTTAGGGCAAACCTAGTTCTGTGAGCAGACTCAGTAACCGTGGTGTGTTTCTTATGCGTGGTTCATTCAAAACCAAGGACTATCCAAACGTGTGTGTTTTTGTAAATGAATGTGTAGGCTCTACACGCCCACGTTCCCGAGCCTTAACAGTTCCCTGAGTTCCCTCACTGAGAAACCAAGCCACTGTCAATGACTTAAGTTAACTGCAGTTTATAAAATTTGACCCTGTAAAACGGCTAAACCTTTTATAGTGTGTCTCAATGCAATTTTAACTGCCCTAAATTGAGCAAAGAAACCCTCTTTTAGCGTGAAGAAGAGATGTTCCTCACGTATCTTAAAATGAAGGCCTTAAGTTATATATAGCTATATTGATGCCATTGCTTCTTCCAATGTCATACAACTAGACTATTACTCCCTGGGTTTAACCATTAGCATAGCTAACTAATGTGTGCCCTCTCGTCCGTTCACGGAGCAAAATTAATTTAGAATACTGCAGGTCAGTGTTGGGATTAATGATAACCGGGAGTCTTAAAATCTCAATCAAAATTGTTGCAACAATCGCATAAGTACCATATATCTTGCGAAGAAATCCCAGAGGCAGCGTGTGTAAATAGTTTTTCATACTAAAGTTATCTGATATTTGGGCGAAGAAACCCCCACTTTCAGTTTTTAATGCATAAAGTCTTAAGTCTGACCAAGAATCCTCAGAGTAGCTGCATGAATTGAACTGCATGGCGAAGAAATCCCACTGGCACTGATACTGAAACTGGGCGAACGAAGAAATCCTCGCTGCAGTATATTTGCTTTTCATAGTGATTTGAGTGATGTTCTTCATCTCCCTAAATTAAGGCTTTCCTTTTAACCATCGCATATCATTGTAGTCATTAAAGTGATGCAATTAAATAGCGAAGTAATGGTTTAATTCTAGTCTAGCTAACTAGTAACTTGCCATTGTCTGTTCACAAGGGTGAATGTGCTGTTTTGATTTGTGAATTATATGTTATATGCGGGCGGGCGGCATAACCATACTATAACTGACGGTCGCCTAGCGTGGTGCCCGTTTCCCATGCAGATTTACAATAGTGCAAGTTCTGCTCCACTTGCAAGTGTTGTAAACTTGCATCGGTCTCTAAGACGCCAACATCTGATCCCGGAAGTTGAGGAGCAGCCTCTTCTGGTTCAATCTTATAACAGGCACCCACGTCACAGACCTTGTGTAAAAACACAACTGGTGTAGCCAAAGCTAACTTAATTGTTAGCTGTTAGGGCATCCGACTAACTGACACTGTGCGAGTTTTGTATAAGTGTGAAACACTCCTTCTCTCCTAACTCCCTGGTTTCACTTCTGTTTATAATATAACCTTCTGTATAGACTCAGTTAGGTTTGCCCCTCCTTACGTACGTTGGTTCTTTTTGTGTTATTTTTATTTATTTATTTATTTCTTTTATTCAACCTCTCTATGATTTCATTTAATTCATTTATTTTTAGCTTGAAGGTACAGATTCAGCTAAATTGATTTTAATTAAATCTGAGATTTAAGTTTATTTTTATTACTTCTTTTAGTCTCCTAAAAGCTATTAGGACATTTTTATTTTACCTTTACCTTATTTTAGTTATTTGACCATCACCATCTTCCCTCTCTGTATAGGTTAAAGCAGTTCTAGCAACTGTTGTCCCTTTATGAGGGTACAGGTTTTAGTAGCCTAATTCTGTCCTTATTACCTTCCTCACAACCAGGGACCCTGAGACCAGACTAGAAACACTTCCTATTGTTTCTGTGTATTACCTTGAGGTGTTTGATGTGTCCTCGTTGCACAGCTAACAGTCTCCCATAGGTTTTATGACCATGCTGCAGTACTTTAACAAGTGATAACTGCTTAATCATATCTCCTAAACTAAATAAGGAAAAGCCCTCCCTCTGTCTCTTCCTGATTTTATTTCAGTTTTTAGTTGATACATTCATAGTGACTGAACCTGTCTGAACCATCAGAGAATACTTGGTAATAATGTTGATAAATCGAATAGTTTAAAGTAATTAAGTGACCCCCCTGGTTATCACCCATCAACAGTGTTACTCATATTTTCAGGGCTCACTCAGACCAAGTCATCCACTCTCGCCTTATCAGCCCGATATCTACGCGTTTAGCCAGGATCATCGGTGCTCTTGCCCACAGCCAACATCATCACGTTCAGAATGGAAATGGAAAAATGCCCACAAGGAGGCCGGAGGACCGTGAGCGTGCGCAGGAACCTGGCAGACCAACTGGACCAGCAAGTGACAGCGAATGAAGAGGACAAAGGAGCTACAGGAGGAAAGAGTGAAGGCTTCAGAAGAGGCCCTTTACAAAACCTGCACAGACTGAGCATAGAAAACAAGCTGGGATAGAAGCCAGAGAGGCTCCAACAGGCTGAAACTCTCTTAAGTAATTGGCCCTGGTGAATCGAAACATTAGCAGCCTGTGAATGCCACCCCTGCAAGCAGCCCAAGCTGAAACCCAAGTCCTTGGAGATCAGCAAAAGACAACCCAAACACCAATCGGGTAAAAAGTCAAACAAAGCCAAGGAGTGACATCAGTGTCCACAAAATGAACTGAAATATGCTTTGCAGACCACAAGGTGAAACAGACGTTGAAAAACACAACACAAAATTCAAGCAGGCCCAGGCCCCCAGACAAGAGTCCAAACCTGCGATGGGGGCGGGTTGGGGGGTTGGGGTGAGAAGCCCACTGTTCACATTTCACATTTCCCCAGCCAGCAACCACAGGGGGGTGGGGCAGGGTCCTTTCCAGAGGATCACTGCAGACACACACCGCAGTGGACCCACATACCCCAACAAGCTGGGCCAGAGACATTACAACAATGTCGACCTAAATACTGCAAAAGGCCACAACACTTGCCTACTTACAAAACAGGGACTTTATGCTTGAACTCTGCCAATGTGACCACACAAGACAGACTATCTGCTCAGGGATCACCCCCAGCCTCGAGGCGCACACATCCTGTACCAGCAGACTGAAACTGTCAAAGCGAATTACAAAAACTACAACTACGAAGTCTACTGCAATGAGTCTCACGACAGATGACAGAACAGGCAACAAGGTGGAAGGTTTCAGCTCCAGAACCTTCCCTCCACTCGATAGTCTTTGCAGTACATTGGCCCTACAGAGAACACAGCACTGCCTCCATAGAGACTGTTCAAATCCTTCATATATCTGCACAGTACCAGAACCGACTCTGGAGAGATATGGGCCAGCATGAAAAGATCCTGGGACATTAAAGAACGGATCCTGAGTGTGGGCCTCACTGTTCAGCAGCAGGACAAACATGATCAGAGCAGCAGAGTCCTTTTAACTATGAGCGGCATGAGAAACAAACAACCTACTAGAATGCCCTCCTACTAAGAGAAATGCCCAGATCTCAGCCAACAGCTCTCGCCACAGAGACATCCATCCTCAGCAAAGCCAGACGGTCATGGCACCCAGACAGCACATCAGAAGACGGCTGTCCACCCACTACAGGCCAAAATACACACATGGCCAACTCCACTGCATCTGACCATCAGCTCCATGAGACTGTACACCCCGTGCACAACACAACTGGACTTGGAGCATTCATAGAATTGGGCTCAAGTGCAGGAATGTCACCTCTCCAGCCACCCAACTCATCTGAAGAGCACTACCAGGTTACAAAGATCAGGCTTTACATCTCAGCTGGTTGCGAGAACACAGTCTCAAGGTCAGACCAGCCCACAACCCAGATCCCTGCTAACCAGCCACTGACCACAGGGCCAGCCATTCCATCACCGTAATGGCATCACCCATCCACTTCAGCTGATGGCTGCACATCCAGGAATGATCCAACACCTGTCAGCATACCGGTCACCACACAAACCTGGTATCAAGACTCCTGAGGATCCCAATTTGCAAAGGGGGGCAACCAGGAAACAGGAGTTGGAAAACAAGGCGAGATTTGGAGCTCCAAGTGACACTGAAGTAAACCCAACTTTTAAGTCACCTCTAACTCTTTGAGATAGACCCCACACGTTGAAGCTCAGAAACAGAACTGAACTCTTAAGGCCCCAAAGGTGTGCACTGAACATGCAGTCAATACACGTATACACACCTTCTCATTGATAAAAAGAGCTGCTGGATCACATTGACCCTTTGCTGAACTTGAGAGAAAGCTGAAACTCAAGGCTGAAGTGCAAAACCCTGCCACTTCAGCCCAAACAGTTCACCAGACAGACTGTCAGGTCACCGAGGTCACGAGAAGATCATCACAGCCAGCCATGAGAATATTGCCTTGAGCCTCACACCAGGACCTGCCTTCACAAGCAAGTGCATAAGTTTCCCTATGAGGTCTTGTTGTCTGGAACTAAAGGTAGTGCCCACTTCAGCAAAACACTGCTCCCGCCAGAGCACAAACTACTCAGAGGACAAAAAGAGCCTGCACTGCACTTCCTGAACCATCCAGTGATTCTCCAGTCACAACGGAACCTGGAAAGTGATCACAGAGATGTGCCTCCAAACTTTAATGGCCCTCAACAACCAATGCATCCGTACAGAGGCCCAATGCACCAAAGCCACATGGTCAATGGCCCTTTAAGGACGCAATGATGAGGCACGGTGTGCCCAGAACAGGTGTTTTTGTGGGTTAACAGCAAACGTCTCCCACAGCAACACTGCAAACGCTGGACTTCCAGTCATCAAAGTACAAGTGACATCCATCCTGATCATCCTTCAAATCGCATCGACTCCGCGAGAAGTGCATCAGAAAACTCCTGATTTACAGACTCAAAGGATATTGTTAATGTTGGATTTTGGCAAGGAAACACTCACATCGGGAAACACACACCAGTTATGGTAGCCCACCACAACAGTAACCCACAGTTATACCTGGCCCCAAATCTGTGTATGTGTACCCTGACCAAAGACCAAAGTCATTATCTCTGCCCAAGCAATCCCTTCCTCAGAGACAACACTGAAGGAATCTGCGGTTTAAAACCCATACAAAGAGAGACACCTCTGCCGGCTGAGGCCAAACTTCGCACACAAAAGTCCACAGAAACGCACAGCAGAGATTGTGGAAACTCAGTGGCGTGTAACATGCCCATCCCTACCGCCACACTGAACTATGACCAGCATGACACTGCCCCCGTGTCAGCCCTGCCCAACAGGAGTATGTGGATTCAAGTGCCCAATTAGGTGCCATCCACAACCCGGGGACCTGGCGCGTACCTTTACCTTTCACGGCCGCCCACAGTTACATATAACGTTGTTCTATGTTCTGACATGCTCTATTGTCACTTCTAAAATCTAATGCGTAATCATATTTTTTGATCAACAATAATTTACAAATCATTAAACAAAGCATCATCTGTTGTGTAAAACAATATATCTTGTTTGATGGTGTTGGTTGCATCTTGGTGGTTTTTCTTATCAGAATTGTTCAACATGTGACTTTTAACACAAATACGTTATCGTTTCTATACGTGTGAATATATCCCTCTATCGTATTCTACAACAAAAGAAACAATCAAGAGCACTTGTTATAACTAGTTTTTTTATTTTGATTTCCCGAGTCCGCTAGTAGCTTATAGCCCATTAGCATCCACCCAGCGTGGTTGTCAGGCCTAAACCGCGTGCATCGCTAATACTCTATTCCCACCATTACAATTCGCTTTACTCACTGTAACTTGCTTTAATGGCGGATGTTTGTCTACCTTTGAGTGCAGGTGACGACACGTTCAGTGCAGCTCGATCTGGAGGCCGATGGAAGAAGCAGATTCGGGTCCATGCAGCAGAGGCAAGGCCAGCCTGAGAAAGCGGAAGCCGGCTGGAAACCTCCGGACTGACGCTCACAAGTCAGGAGGAAATAAGTTATACAACTGGCGCTGCTAACAGTCCACCCACCTCCACCCGCGTGTGTTTCTCCTGCACAGGCGCCGGTGCACCCAGGACGCAATCTTCCCATTAGTCCGTTAGCCCGAATGTAAAGTGCACCTCACTGTTTCCCTTTGTACTCGGTGTTTCTTCTGCGCAGATACCCGCGATTCTGCGCCAGATACCCGCTGATCCTGGAAGGCCGACGAGAGCCCCAGAGCGGTCGTGCGTTCACGCCGGTGTTAACGACAACCACGCAGCCCGGCAGATGGAGATGCTGAAGAGGGACTTCAGGATCCTGATCCCGAGGAGCGGTTACGCAGCACGACGCGGCACCCCGGCGACGATCATCGTGTCAGGACCACTGCCCACACATCGACCGAAAGGACCGCGAAAAGGTTCAGTAGACTTTTGCTCTAAATGAATGGTTATTGTCATGGTGTAAGAACAAAACTGCTCTTTGTTAATAATGCTGGAATCTTTTTCTGGGGCGTCTAGAGCTTTTCGCAGCTGATGGCCTGCACCCCAGCAGAGTCGAAGCAGGACTCCTGTCAGGAACAACATCTCCAGGACTCTACGCTCCATTGACTAGGTAAGACCAATTCTCAACAACCACAGACAACATACAGAACTACCGACATTTTTAGCTATAAGTTTTTGATTGAATAATTGCTGTTAATAGTGTTATCGTCTGTTTGTTTACGTCTTTTATTGATTTGTCTGAACATTTCTGCCAATTGAATCTGATGATTCATTCTGATGGAATCTGTTGAATGCCTCCGGCTGTTTTTTGATTTGTACTGTGTGGGAACATTTTCGGTGAATACTAATAAGAAACTTGGAAGAGTTGACTTCAGTGGTGACTGACTATATTCGGTTCTGTGTGGACGAAAGTATAATCCCAGAAAAAACGTTTAGTGGTATCTTCAACCATGAAGTAAACCCTGGGTAAAATAAAGAATTAAAAGGTGTACTGCACAGGAAAGAAAGGAAGCTTTTGAGCAGGGGAGACAGGCGCTCACTAAAAATGAAAGTGGCAATTCAGAAGGAGAGATTAGACAGATAACAAATGACTGTGAAACAGAAATATCAATGGCAGATTGAGAATTGAAAATGAGGGGGAATAACCTGAAACATGCATGGCAAGGGATGTATACAATTAGGAAGGAGGAAGAAAGAAGCACATAGATTACAAATGGAGATGATCAAGCATTTGCAAAATGAACTGAACGGTTTTATGCACTGTTCGAAACATCAGATTTTCTCCTGGGCGTGATGATGCCATTAGACAGCAGCTACAGTATGGTACTCCTCCAACTATTACAGGCAGAGGATGTGCGTAGAGTTTTTTAATAAAAGTGATTCTAAAAAAGCACCAGGCCCCAGATCAAATAAGTGGTAGGGTTTTGCAAATGTGTAAGTGAACAACTTGAGCCCTCATTTTCTTGCAGCTTTTTCAAAGTCATTAGATACACACAATACATTCCAAAAGCCTGGAAGTCCTAAGCTCAATAGTACCAGTACCTAAGGTAGCAAGACCAGCTGATTTAAATGATTATCGTCCAGTCGCCCTAACATCAATCGTGGTGAAGAGCCCTAGAGAAATTGTTCTGAGACATATTCTAAATGATGTGCAATGTAATATCGACCCTTTACAGTTTGCCTATAGAAACAAGCGGAGTACAGATGATGCCCTTCTGTATATGCTCCATAATATCTATTGCCATCTGGATAAGTCCAAACGATATGTCCGGTTCTCTTTATAGATTTTTTCCTCCTACTTCAACACCATCAGGCCCCACATTATGATGGAGAGGCTGGGGCAGTTAGGGGGTAAATCCTAACATAATAAGGTGGGTTGAGTCCTTTCTGACGGAGAGAACACAGAAGGTGTGTTAGGGTAAATGAGGCTGTGTCCTCCCCGATTATGACCAACACAGGATCCCCACAGGGCAGTGTCATCTCACCAGTATTGTTCACTCTTTACACTAATGAGTGTAGAAGTAATACACCTGAGCATCTTACAATAAAATTGGTAGATGATACAGCAATAGTGGGGTTAATACTGGATAGTGATGAGACCAACTACAGGGCCTGGGTGGATCAATTTGCAGACTGGTGTAGGTCCAGCCTATCTTCATTTTAAATATAAAAAGAAAACAAAGGAAATAATAATAGATTACAGAATTGGTAGCCAGCCCCATCAGTGTTTTGGTTATAAATGAAGAGAGGATGTTGGCGATTGTAGCCGAAAGTACAAGTACTTAGGCACAATAATAGATAATAAGTTGCAATGGAACAGTAATACTGACACGTCTAATAAAGGGGCTGCAGAGGCTGCCTTTTTATGCGAGGAGACTCAAACACAATTTAGAGTGGATAGTGATATGATGTTACTTTTTTATCACTCATTTGTGGAGAGCACTCTAATTTTTTTGTTGTGTTTGCCTGGTATTTCTCTTTGTCAGTGACCAATCAAAAACAGACTGAGCAAGATAGTTAACCTGGCTAGCAAGGTTGCGGGGAAAAAAAACCAGACAGTATGGATATTACCTGTGAAAGAAGGGTGCTTGAAGAAAGGTCAAGCAATTAATAGAGATATGTCACACCCCTACACCAGGCATATGAGGTGTTGCCATCAGGAGGAGGTTTTAGGGCTACCCTCTTTCAAAACTAATCGAGCCAGTAAGTCATTCATTCCAACTAGCATTACATTTATGAATAAGAACTTACCTGCAGGACAGCAGGTTTAAATAGCATCATGCACCTTTCTTTCCAGCTTGACTGTTACAGTATGCACAACTGCACTTTATTATCCTAGTTGTATGTGTAGTGGGGTTTTGAGTCTTCTGTCCTGATGGTGGGTATGTGTTGGGGGGGTGTTTGGGTAAAGGGAAATTTTGTTGTGTATATTTTGTTTGGAATTCTGTCTTGCCAACTGTCTTGCTGTCTTTATGTATAAATGTATCAGACGTATTTTCGTATGGTGTGTGTGTGTAGAACAAATTTCCGAAGGATAAATAAATCTCTCTCTCTCTTTCTCATATGCACATGAACTGACAGTCACCACTGATAAGCTACTACTAAATATTGTAGAAACTTAATTTTCTGTGAAAGTTGCTTTGCAATTTGTATCGTAAAAAGCGCTTATACAAATACAATGAGCTTAAACTTTATCACTGACTGATTAGAGTTTTTTTTTTTTTTTTTATTACTTTTGTGAGTGAAGTATTAAAAACAAACTAGCCTTCAATTGAAACTCGACCCTGTCTTTTGCACGTGATAAATACTAATCCAAGTTAGTTAGCCATTTCAGTTATCAACAAATGCAACCTCATGCTCATCAGCATGGTAGGTCATTAAAGCTAAGCTAGAACATTTCAGTTAATACGATTCTATTGTACAATGACATGCTAAAATAATTAAAAAAAGAAACTACATAGTACTTTCATTCTTTTGGCTTGCTCTTTATAGAAAATGTGTAGATCACAGATCAAAAGATGTAAAAATTTCGCTCTAGAAATTTGTCAGCTTGTAAAAAATAAAAAAATAAAAAAAAAACTTATGTGGGATTTTTGTAACTCTGCAGATTCCAAGCACGTTCACAAAGCAAGACTAATCAAGATGATCTGGAAATGTATTGCATATTTGCTTGTGACAAAGGGGATACTTGTTAAAAAACAATACAGAATTAAACATGGGAGCTATGTAAAGAAGCCAGCCATTTCCATGCCTATATCAGGAATGGTTTTGTACTTTTTACTAGGCCTTAATAAGTCTTTTTTAATAGCCTTAAAACACATGTATCTCTGGGTTTTCATACATCAACTGAAAAACAACCACATGAGGTGAAAATTAAAGCCAACTTTCACTGTCAACTGTGTGATTTTCTTTTGAACCCTGTGTGATTACTGATTGGGGTGGAAATGGTAAATATCGGCCGATAATTTGAATATTTTGCCTGCCTTCTTTCAGTGTAGACATCTCAAAGACCACCAAAAGTTCACATTGTCCATTTCAAGGATGTAACTTTGAAAGCAGTGTATGTTCCACATCTGATTGCACACAGAAGTAAGCATCATCAAAATCAAAATGAGAGAATGTTTAAACCAGAGCTAATAGTAAGAATAGAGAGTAATGAAAATGACACTCAGTGTAATTGACACTCAGGAATGTGTTGTGAAGTGAAGAAATGTGTTGTGAAGGAGAAGCATCCAGATGAATTAAGCCAAGATCATTTTAGTGCAGAAGAAAGTGATACACAATCTCAAGATTTAGAACAATTGGAACACAATTTAGCTGCCCTTTTTTAAAAAATGCAAACCATCCTTCACATACCAGAGAACTCTGTTCATGAAGTAATTCAACAGCTTTGCCACATAGTACAGTTGTCCCAGCCGCTTTTGCAAAAAGAATGTGAAGAGCTGTTCTTCAGAAACACTTTGGACATGTGTAGATGAGTGAGCTGTGGAAAGGAGGTGGTGGTTGAGACTTCTGTGGCAGAGAGAGAGTGACATATTGTCCAAATCATGTACCTGAAAAAATGGATGTCTTGGTAAACCAGTAAAAAGAAAGAGCATTGTATGTAATCATAACTTTCACTCTGGTAATACCTATAGAGTTTGTAGTTGAGAAAGGGAGAAAACAGTAGCATACGCTCCTTGGCAGATGCTATGTTCATTGAACAAGAAAGACATTTTGGATAAGGCTATGTCAAAAACAAGAACATAAAACCACATGAATATAGGGCATAAGCTAGATGGCTCACGCTTTAGAGAGAATGCCTTCTTAGTTGAGATAACTTCACAATCGCTTCTGGGTCGATTGTAGAAGTGTTAAAGGAACGGGGCTCTACAAAATAGTAGATATAACGTCGTGGCAGCCCACTCTCTTGCAGGATTTATGAAAGCTTCATTGTGGACAAGTTTTGTAGATTTTGCTTGGCATCCAGGACTGACACACACAACACTCCAAGAGGTAGGATCTGGTGCATTTCAACTCAGAGAGAGAGAGATACACACAACAGGCAGGTGCAAGAATCATTGCAGAATCCAAATGTGGAAATTTTGAAAAGCAGCCTGTTATTATTACTTTTGTTGTGGATTTTTCCTTGTTCAAAATAAACTGCTAAGAGAGGTTTTGAGCCAGTAGGACTTTATTGATCACAACAAAGCCGTGAGGTGCGTTTGCCAAAGACAACTCCAGAACGTCCTTATATATATATATGTCTAGAGCTGTTTACAGAATCCATATATGCATTGTGTTATTTTTTAGACAGGTGTTTTTTTTTTTTTTTTTTTTTTTTTTTTCATATGTAGAATGGATCAATAGCTGTCATGTATGTATTTATGGTCCTGAATAATAGATTCTTTCCCTTATATGCAGGGTCTTCAAGTTTTTAAATAGTACACTCATTTCTTTCTCAACTGCAACCTTTCCCACAGTTATTCACACACAGTCCCTCTTCAAATAATAATAGTAGATAATAGTAGACTAGTTTCTTCCTAGCAAATAGGCATACTTTATGGGACTCAAAGCTGAAAAAGTGCCCTACCTAGCTTAAAATTGCAACAGTTCCTTACTTCCAGTGTGTTACACACATAATTATGGTGTCTTTGGAAAGAAGACCCCTTGAGCGTACTTTTTTTTCAACCAGAGTTGATAATGCTAAAATATAAAAGAGTAGACAACAGCTTGAAAAAGTTTTTACCACACTGAATTTTTTTTTATTATTTGATATAAAAATACATGAAATCACTCCTGGAGCAATCTAGAAAAGTAATGGGGTTGAAAATGTCCTTGGGCGAGTTTCTATTTCCAAATCTAAAGGAGATACCATATGAAAAATGAGACTCTGCAGAAATCCATTTTTGGCCAGTTATAAAGATGGTAATCATATAAATACGCCAGAAATCAATACGGGGCATCTAGAAAAGTTTACTGGTTGAAAGTCAAATGCTCATGAGTTTCTATTCAAAATCTAAAGAGATACCATGAAATAGTAATGATCAATAGCTTTTCAGTATGTATTTCTGTCCTGAACAGATTCCTTCTGTTCCTTATATGTCAGGGTCTTCAGTTTTAAATAGTAAAACGCATTTCTTTCCACTGGGCACAGAAAACCTGTTCCCTACAGTTATTCATCACATTGACCAGTCCTTCAACTATAATTAGTAGATAATAGTAACCTAGTTTCTTCTTTTATTCCTACAATAGGCATACCGTTATGGGACCTCCAAAGCTGTAAGTAGAGTGCCCTGACTACTGTAAAATAGCAAGCGTTGTCCATGACTTCATGGGTTTTACACACAGTAAGTCTGGTGGTTTTTGGACAAGAAGACCCTTTAGCTGTCCTTTTTTTTTTCAACCAGGAGTTTGATCATTAGCTCAAACTATTAAAAAGTATAGACACTGAATTGCCTGCAGAAAGGTTTTTACCACCCCTGCATTTTTTTTTTTGTATTCTTGTGATCTAAACACGCCTGCACCGTCCTGGGAGCATCAAGAAAAGTAATGGGTTGAAAGTCAAATGTCCCAATGAGTTTCTAGTTCTCAAATCTAAAGGGGATACCATGAAAACTGGAGACTCCCTGCACCCATTTTTGGCCAGTATAAAGAATGGTAGCAGATAGAATGCGCCATAAAGTCAATAAATTCACACCTTTCATCAGATGTGCCCCGGGGGGTCTTTTCACATTGCTAGCCAATGCATTACACAGTATAGCAGCTGATTTGCACTCAACCAGATGGTACAGGCAGATACAGCACATTCAACTAAAACACCCTCCCATATATAACAAATGGTTGAAAGATAAAAAAAAATAAAGATAGAGGCGAGCGCTAAGTTCTGCCTCCCTCAGATGACATGTGCTCCACAGCGCGCGTCACGAGCCAATACGAGAGGAGCGCCAGAATTCTAATACACAATCTTTCCTGCCTATGCTTTGTCACTTTTTTTTTTGGTGGAGCAGTCTCATTCATGTTTGGGACACTGTACGCTACAAACCATGCTGCTGTTTTTTTTACTACCAAGATGCAGTTTCTTCTGAGCGTGATTTATTCCATAGACGGACACAAACAATAGTGTCCCTGAAGAACTGAAATGTAAACAACGGAATTATTATCATCCATATTAACACCTAAAAAACACGGCTCCATGAGATTTCGTTCAGTGACCTTTACCTTTCTAACTAAAACTGATGTGACAAGCTGCGGGATGCTTTTATGACTCGTTATTTAGGACAACTCGGGGTTGTCCAGGCGCTGTTATTCTTCATTGTTTTGATGTGTACTGCTTACACAAATTTAGCAAAAAAACACACGCCTCTGTAGGATATCAGAACCATTACATAACTACCACTTCACCCTTTTTAATTTAATTTATTTGCAGAAGTGAGTAAAAGATTCGTGAAATTCCCTAACTTTATGGTATTTGTGGGTATTGATCAATAATGTCAATGTTGCCAGCATAATATCCTCACACATAACTCACAATTAAACCACGCATAGCATAATGTCCTTCAACCCAGATCCTTTTGCGCAGCGGAGAGGGTCACTCTTGGGGAGAGTTTAGGCTAGCACATATACCCAGAGTCATGGTTCATCTCATCAGCTTCGTCCTCACATTTTAGGGTACTGGAGCTCTCATTCAGTATTTGCAAATTAAAGTTTGTCCGCCATTTTGATAATATTCATTGAAATGTCTCCCTGGAATCATGTGCTTATTATTGGAGATGCGTATCATTTTCCATTTGTTTGACAGTCACATTAACATTTAATGTTCCTTCAATATAGGTAATACACAACAAAATAATAATCCTCCACAGTAAGATAGGCTCAATTCCTAAAAACATTCCTAGTTTACCAAACCAGGCTCCCCCAGGCTCCTAATTTCAGGTCAAAACAATCCCACATCTGACTGTCTCCGAACATAACACAAACTCCCTCCTCCTTTTTTCTGCCAAAAAGCTAATTGACAGCCTGTCTATTTTGCCACGTCATTCTACTTGTTGCATGCACTTGGTCTCCTAACAATGTTAATTCATCATCAGTATAAATAATTAATCTTTGTTGATTATAATAAATATAATTAATCCATTCTGTATTTTTGTTTTTGAATCCAAATAAATATTGGTTCAAAACCTGCTTTAACTTAATCTCTTTCCTTAAATTCATGTGGAATTCCTCTAGCTAGGTTGTCCAAGTGCATCTTGGTATGTTAATTAGGGTCTAAAGTCTATTAAGCTCTCTCTAATTCTGTTGTTTCTTTGATTTGGCATTTTGTTCTGCTTCCCCATGTGTACCAGGGTAGATTTTCGTCTTCTTGCAAGTAATCATAGCGCTTAAACGCATATTCCTTTTTCCAAAAACCCAATATGTAAAGAAGGCAATCATTGGTTCATTTCCAAAAATATAAAATAAATCTATTGCTATGATTAATTGATTGGTCTTCATATATTTATATAGAAGGTAGAGCAATAGTTTTCGTTTTCGGCCTTCCTTGGGCGGCTATTCTTAATTCCCTTGGTGTATTCCATGGGCTAAAAAGATCCGGACGCTCTGCAAGGCAGTTCATGATTTCCAAAAGTTTTTTTTTCCTATTTTAGAATACCAAAATAACAGCGCATTTTCCTTTGAATTTTTGCCTAAATCATGTGTTCCTTTTGGTTTGTGAAAAACACCTCATATCTCTGGCTATAACCAATAATCAATGCTATAATCCCATTCTGGAATCTCTCCACTTTTTCTTTTGTTTCTAAGATTTCATATTTTGACTTGTATCTGAATACTGGACACCAAGATCACGACAGTAGCCTAATAAAATAATCCTTAAACTTTGAATTTCCAAAAAAATGCCTAGACATTCAGCCAAAACAATATGGTCTTTGTTAAAATCTGTTACAATGACAAATTTCTTTCCAAATTCAGCACCCTTTAGATAATCATGTGGATTTGGTAATGGCTATGTACTTTGTTTATAGGAGATTTGGAGACACAGCAAGCAAGTTTCGTTTTCCTGTTTCTTTAACAGTAAAGGTTGCCCATCTATACCTCAATCATTGTTTTTGTGCTGCTTCCCATTAATCATCATTTTGACTAAGTTTTTTTTCATCATCTTGGGTATCATAGTCAAGCGTTTCTCGATATTTTAGGGCAGCCTTTGTTCGAAAGCTGAAGGGGTAAATCATGATCCGGGTTTGGTTTGAAAACCCCATCATGGGGCCACTAAGGGCAAAAATTTTCTCCTATAACGACAACCAAAAAAGAACCGGAAGGACACTTCAGTTGTTTGATCGGACAGATAAGAGCAATACAATCAATCGAATCGGTAAAGGGTCATTTTTTTTCCATTTGTATCCACACAGAGACAACAGAAAATGTGGTGCATTGATAAAATAAAGAAAACAAACAGGGAGCGCTGGAAATCTGCCCGCCTCGGTCTGCAGTGATCTTAAGTTCAGAAACATGTGTCAAGTAAAATGAACTGTAAAAACTCAGTGAATACTCCAACAAAGAGACATGAGAGAGTATATCTATAGAAACCTTGAACATTTGGGGGGTTTTTCCTACCCCCCTAATGTAAAACTAAGCCAGTGCTACCAAAGAAACAAATATTCTGTGATAAATAATCCATATGACAAACCAACGCAAATGTCCCGTCTTTTCACAGTCGTCCCTTCATTATATCTAATGCGAACCACGCCTACGCCGCGCCAAGCGCGGTATTGAGATTAAAATGTTCCACGTGAAGCTCGCACCAACTAAAAATAAAAAAACGCCCTATAACAACAGAACAGTGCAGTGAGTTTTTTTTTTACGTTTTACTTTGCGTTGACAGAAATGAGACTGAATTCACGGCAGAAAAGACTTTCTGTGACAAATAAGAAAGAATTCACCTCAAGAACCTTTGGATTATTGATGCATAGCGGCTTGATCAAGCAGAGATCCTAAACATGACGTAAGTCTTTTTTTTAGTATCCTCCTACTTGTATTAGTTTTTTCACATAACGTGTACACATTTTACTAGTTTTAGACTTTTTCAAACTATTATTCCTGACTAAATGTATAATCAAGTGAAACATTATAAAAGTTTAATGGGTCACAGCATCTAAATGTCTCACCATGCCAGGATGTTTTTTTTTATGTTATATATTAACATAAACAGTAATACGATATAAAAAAAAAATATTGTAGCTAGCCTAATATCAGTAAGAATGGTTAGACAAAACTTTACTGAGTTAGGCTATTCTCTGTTCACGAATATAGCTAAATATGTTTATAACTATATATATTGTATAGGCCTACATACAAAGCATGCTTGTGTTTATGAATGGCAACTAAGCTTCTGTTTATAAATATCTACTCTGGTGTAAGTATTTTGAATGTGTTATACCCTGGATCCTCTGAGGTGTAAATTGTATCGAGTAAGCTGTAAATATCACTGATAATATGTGTGCAATGTGGGTAATTGTGTTCTTTTTTTTCTATAAATTAGTACTAGTATCAGTGACCATCACAATAATGTTAATAATGTTGTTTAAAAAAATAATATTTTTTCTCAGAGTCTTTCTTGTAACTCTTCTCTCTCAAGTTTACACACCTGACTGAAAGGCTCATTATGCAGGCTCATTATGCAGCCAGGCCCTTTGTCTTCTCAGGTGTGAATCACAGCATTATGCATGATAGTTGGGACGGCCTTCTTGCATATACCTTTCCTACACAAAATGTGTCTTAAAAAATGTAAATCAATATATTGTTTTTCTGTGAGCGAGTAATCAAGATGATTTTCACATCATTTTGAAGCAAAAAACGCGTAGGCTTCAAAATCTGTCTCAAAAGTCTTGTGAACAAATGTTCTCTAGGTGTTTTATTGCCTTATTTCAGTGACTTCAAAATTGTAGTTTTTTCACCTAACCACGCATAAAATGTTTGCTTTCCTCAAAAACACAATCATGTACATACTGCTGCTCCACATATTATTGTAGCACAGTTCGTGCTGATTACAGTGCTATTAGACTTTAGCCATTTTTATTTTTATAAGCAACTGAAAAAAAAAAAACACACAAATATCAGGGCATGTCAAAACTTCTCTAGGCCCCCAAAACACCCTCAGGCCTCAGAGGGTTAAGGACTGAAAAGTTAATTGAAGGGAAGTCAGGCTGTTCTCCGTTGGTTGAGCTTGGACTTGCATTATTAGATTCCCTAGGCATATGATGGTCATTGTCCATATTGCTTTGCTCATTTTTCCATTCCCATTTTCAGGAGCCTCTTTACTTGGTAAAAGTTGTTGTTGATCTTTTCAGAGTTTTTTGTACTGTGCTTCTCCTTTCATTTTCCTCTTCTTCTGTATCTTCTGTTTCATTTTTTCCCTCCTGTTGTCTTCTCTGTGTGCTTTGGGAACTCTGGTGCAATGGTTTAAATGGATACCAGTATTACATACATCCTTCTACTTGGACTGCTGTTGGAGTACTCGTTACCACCTTTATAGGGTCCCCTCTCTCCCTGTGTTCATTCCACTTTCCCCTGAACACTCTCAGATACACCAAGTCTCCTGGAACAACTGGACAAGCTGCCTCTGTTTCCCTCCTTAGCTTCTGCTTTCTTGTTTCCTGCAAATAGATAGCTTTGTGTTATTGCAGTTAGTATTCCAAATCTAGGAAATACTTCTCTTGTCAGAAATTTAATTTACTGTTGCTGCCCCTTCATCTGCTGATGGAACGCTTTAATCCACCTGCTAAATCTGTCTATTACCCACTAACATATACCTTTTACCTTTGCACCCATTTTATCATGCCCACATAATCAATCACCAAATGTTTTAAAAGGCCCTTCTCCGTACTGGTATATGACTTATTGGTGTTGTTATGCCTTTTCTTACATTATGTTTGACGCAAATTTCACAGGAAGACAAAAAATGTATCAACCATTGATCTTTAATATGGAGACCGATATCCTTGTAGTTTAATTCTCCTTACTACCTCCCCCCTCGCACAGTGATCAAATCCATGTGCATCTGGAATTAGAATATTCAAAAGAGTGTTTGGTTGCAACAATCTTTCCTTCATGTGAATGTCAAATGTTTTGAGTGTCTTTTATAGCTCCTCTTTTTTGCCACATAGACTGTTCATATGAAGTTGCTTGTTCTTGTATCCGAATAATATCATCTAATTGAGGCTGTGGTTCTATTAAAACTATTGGCGTGAGTATTGCTGTTTTACATCCTGAGCCTTTTTTAGCTTCCAAATCTGCTACATTATTTCCTTTGTTTACATAGTCATTTCCTTTTTTATGGGCTTGACACTTTATAACTGCTAATCATTTAGGAAGCATCACTGCAGTGATTAACTGACATATTTGATCTGCATATTGGATTGGAGATCCGTCTTTTTGAAACCTCTCTGTTTTCAAACTGCTCCAAATAATGCACCATGAGCATTAGGCAGAATCAGTAAAAATATTTACTGTCTGTTTTTTTGCTAAATTTCACAGGCAACTGTAAGAGCCTTTAGCTCAGCTAGCTGAGCTGAACAGGGTTGTATACAATGTTGAGATATTACTGGTACAAATTTGTCTCCTTCTTTTCTTACAACTGCATACCCTGAATAAGTTCCTGAATGATCTTTAAAACTGGAACCATCCACAAAATATGTCACTTCTGCCTCAGATATGGGTGTGGATTCAAGATCAAGTCATAGTTTCATAAAGGCTAGTGCCACTAGCTACACAATCACGTGGTTTCCCTTCAAAAGCTAACAGGATCAATTCAGCAGGGTTTATAGTATTACAAACATTTAATGTACCCCATCTGGATAAGCAAGCAATGAGGAATAAGCCAAAATACAGGCTGGAGTTAGAACACATTTCCCTTGTTCAATTAATTCCACAGTTTTGTGGTGCATAAAATTGTCACAGGATATCCCATTGTTATTGTAGATGCTTCTTATAAGCATAATGGATTTCTTTTCTGCCAAGCCCTGCTGATAACAAAGGTGTAGCCTTGTGTTACATTATCCAACTTTGTGCTATAGTATGCTATAGGTTGTTTTTTTCTTTGCGCTACAGCTTTCTTGCATTAGTATAGCTGACGCATACCATCTCAACTCTTTTTGCTACATATAAATGAAAATTGTTTTACTGTAGTCCGAGATGCATAATGGTCGGTGCCCTTTGTAGTTCCTTTTTTATTGATTAAAATGCTATCAATGCATTTGTATTCCATTTAGGTGCATTGTTCAAATTTTTCTAATCCTACTTGTTTCATAATTTCTCTTAATGGTGCTATTTTTACTGCATAATCCTCTACCAGTCTGCATTAACCCTATCATTCCTAAGAATGTCATTATTTGCCCTACTGATTGTGGTATTTTAACTTATGCCTTCCAAATAAGATGGGGCTCTAGCTTTCGTACCATATGCAATAAGCCTTCCTAAACTTCAACTTACTTTTAGATACTTTATGGCCACCTTGGACCAATTTAGTAAGTACTTTTATAGAATCTATGTGACACTGCTCTAATGTTGCAGAGCAAATCATTAAATCATCCACATATTGTAATAGAGTACTATCAATCATGAGATCTTTTAAATCTGCTCTCAGCACTTGATTAAATATATGTAGTGAATGTTTATACCCCCTGGGGCATTCTCAACCTGTCCTCCAACTAATATGCTCGTATAGGTCGTTTGTCCAAATCCCCTGAAATACGATCCATCAGAGCGTATACTACAATTGCGCCCCTATCGGCAAAAAGTCGTTTTCATATTAATGTTTTGTACTCTTTTATTTGCACTGTGATTTCGTTCCGTGTAGCTCAGTTGGTATATTATTGCGTTATACCTTGATATGGAATCATGCTATCATGGGTTTCGATCCCAGAGAACGGACGTGCACGTAAAAATGTATATGCTCAATAAATCATAATTTAGCATGATTTCTGTGAGGATTAGGTTGAGGGGGTGGGGGTTAGGTGTGGTCATTCGCGAACGAATAAGCCACCTAGTAAAATATGTACGAATTACTGTGAGATCGGTGTAAAAAGTCCACCACATTGCATTTAAAATAAACGTGCGTTTTGATTGGTAATGACGTTATACGTAATTTCATGACGACAGACGCAATGCGATACTATCATTATTTTTACGCCCGCTAGAGGCCGCTTAACTTTAAAACGTAAATATAGGTCGTAATAAGGTGCTTGCACAAACAACCTATATGGTCGTTTTTTGTTGGAGGACAGGCTCGGCATTCTAGTATATGTATACTGTTTTTTCAGCATATGTGAATGCAAATAAATATCTACATTCTTCTGCCAATGGAATGCTGAAAAATGCTGAGCAGAGATCAATTACAGTGAAAAATTTAGCATCAGGAGGAACATTTGTCAGCAGTGTGCATGGATTTGGAACTTCTGCTGTCCAGTCTCCCACAATTTCATTTATTGCTCTTAGATCATGAACAAGACACCCATCTAGATTTACCAGCTTTTATAACGGGAGCAATTGGAGTGTTGCAATAACTAGTTGTTTCTATCAATACTCCTTCTTTCACTAAACCTTCAATAGTGTTTATTATGCCTGCTTCAGCTTCAGGTCATATAGGATATTGCCATTTTCTTGGCAGACATACATTAGGTTTAAGTCATACTACTTTAGGATTTGCAGATTTTACTAATCCTACATTTGTGTCATGTTGAGACCATAATTCAGGTGGAACTTGACTTTCCATGTTTTTTAAAGAGTTCACTATTAGAAGCTTCTTTATTTTAGGAATTGTCATTTGCACTTGATTTTTATGATTTACAAGTACTTCCTGTGGGACACGTGTTAATTTGGTATTGCATAAAATCTTAATATAGTCTTTGTCCATAGAATGAAAAATTAATGGATTTATTGTTGCTTCCCATTGGCACTGTTTAGTTTTTTTTTTTCCTCATTTGTCCTATATCTTTTTTGTTTCCAATCTCTTTCCCCTATATAAGGATACATGTGGAACAGAATTTTTCTACATTAAACCAATTTTTTTATAATCATTTTCAAATTATGTTCATTGCTGCTCCCCGTTTTCCCCACTATTATATAATCTGAAATCATTTCTATTTTTTGCCCCTGTTGTCTTTTCTTTGCCAGTTTTTTTTTATTTTCCTGTATCCATTTCAGGATCATATACCATTGTACAGTGGAATTCCTGTTCTTGGTAGCCGTGCCTCAGGTATATGGGCTTCAATTAATTTTTCCCCCATTTATTAACAATTTGTCTTACATCTTTTTCTATTTGTCCTAACCAATATACATTAACTGTTGGTTTGTGAAATCATCATCATTGAGTTTCTAGTCCTTGCATATCTATATATATGCCATCTGGAGATCACCAATTTATAGGCCTAGTTTGCAGAATGCATCCCTTCCTAATAAGTTAACAGGAGTTTGATTGTGATACCAGGATTGGAATGATCCCACTTTATTTTTGGTTTGTAGACACACTGGAGCATTTATTGGAATTAGCTGCATTTGTCCCGAAAATCCTATTGTCTTTACAAATTTCCAGACATGTGGAGATGCAAAGATTATTTGAATTAAACACATGTAGAACTACTCCTGTATCTACCAACATGGATGTGGATTTACCCTCTATTTTAACTTTCAAACATAGGTTCTTGATTTGCATTATTTGTTAACATTGGAAATTGACTATCCCCAATAGGATTCTTTGGGTCTCCCTAAAACCCTATTTCCTTTGCATCATTCCTGGTTGTTGAGCATAAATGTGGATAATAGGTGTTGGGGTTGATATGTATTTGGAGGCATTCTAGCAGGTGGGATCGTTTGAGTTACTAGTGGTGGAGTCATTTGAGCTGTTGATGGTGGAGCACTTGCAGGATTTATTTATCATCATTTGTTCCACTTCTTCTTTCTTTACTGTTGCTTGAATCTTTTTCTTATGTTTTTGATTAATTCCTTCAAGTTGCAGTTTGAGTTAGTTTTTTTCTTCAGTTCTTTTTCCTGATTGGTCACAAAACTCCTTATGTGATTTGGAGTTTAGACCCAACCACATATTCCAGCTTGCTTTTTATTGGTTGTGGCATGGCATCAATAATGGCATTTCTGAACAATGTAGACATTAGTGGGTCTCCTTCTGGGTTCCCTTCAGTCTCTTGTTTTCCATCTTTTTTTAGTTGTCTTTGTATGTAGGTGTTTGGGCTTTCTGTTTCCTCCAGTTGATCTCCCTTTAATGCTTTAGGGTCCACTCTGGTTGGGTATTCTTCTCGCAATGCTTGCCACACTCCGGGGCGATATGCATCAAATACAGTCCCATCCATATAATAGGAATTTACAGCTCTCTCCAGGTCTGATGCTTGGAGGACTTCTTCCAACTTTGTTCCTCCTAGGATTTTTTGCTAAAAGGGCTTTAATGTCCCCCACAGCCAGCAATTTGCCCTTTGTTTCTTCTTCAGATGTTTTGATCCATTTTCCAGCCCCCTCATGGACGTCGGGGAGGCGAGCAATCAGCCCCTCAAGGTCCTGAGTTGCCCATGGCACGTACTGCCCCTGCGTACCTTTAATTAGAACTGGAAGTTGTTTTGCCTGTGATCTAAGTGTGCCCTTCTCCCTACCTTGTGACCATCTTTCCTCATCAAATGCTAACTCCTCCTCTTCACTAACTCTTTCCCTACACTTTAATAATCTACTCCTAGTTCTAATCAATTTATCTGTATCTTGTATTATTTTCTCAGTTTCTTTAATTTTTTCACCTATTTTTGTTTCTATCACCTGTGTTTGTGCTTCTATATCCTCTTCTCTCTTCCATGACTGGTCAAATGATTCTTCCTCCCATTCTGATTTTCCCTCATACTGTGTTTATTATTTTTTTTTCAATGCTGTTCGTGCTTGTTTAGAACAATCTAAAGGCAAAATAGGCTTTTCTTTTTATACCCTTGAAGTTTTTTTAGGTCTTACGTCCAATGCAATTTGTTTTTCTTTTTCTAAACCCTCCATCTGTATTTCCCTACAGTCCCTTTTAGCATGGGGAACTGACCTTCATTTGATCTATAAGGTGGTGGTGGTACTTTAACTAACATTTCCTCTTTTTTCTTTTGTCTTTATCTGCTTCTTTTCAATATTTTCCTTGCTTGTTTGATATTTTTTTAGCATGTCTTTTCCCTTCTTTTTTAAACAGTGCCAGCACTTCCTTTTCTCTTTTTTTATTTCTCTTTTTTTTTTACGTTTAGCACTTAGTCCTTTTATCATATGATTTTTTTTTCCATATGATTTCATTTCCTAACACAATGATACATCAAATGTTTCCTTCCTTTGGCCATTTAGGTCATTAAGTCCTTAGTTCTCTTTTGCCATTTGTTTGAAATTTCTTCTATTAATTCTTTACTCAATGGATATTTTTTAACCCTAATATTCCTACTGGAGTAGTTGTCATAATTAATCGTGATTTTTATTTTTTCTTTCTTTCTTTGGATTATTACTTTACGATTAATCAATATAAATTTTCAAAACATTTCCCTTTGATTTTTTTTACTATATTGTATTTTAATCTTAATTATTATATTTTAGTCCTAATTTTACTAATATAATTCTTTTGTAAAATTATCCTATACTCTAATACCAACCTCAGTTGTATTTATTGTATCGTATTGTGACCGTAGGTGATAATCCTATGTTTAGACTCACACAAGACTTTTCACTCCTGATCGCCCACTAAATCACCTCTTTTGTTTGGATGTTTTCTATGTTTGGGCTTTCGCCTAAACAGTCCAGCTCTTGCTAAACTGCATTCGGGGGCGCCCCTAAAACACCTTCTTTTAGGTCACAATATGTCAACATGCAATAAACAATTGACATTATTTTTAATAAAAATTTCATATAAAGAAATTTCCCACTAATTAATGTGCTACCGTGATCAAAAATACAGTGTGGATCAGTACTGCACATTCAATCACTCTACATGCTAATAGTTATCAAATAAAGCACGGATTACTCTTAGAATCTCACAACCATATTACTAATGTAACATATATATATATATATATATATATATATATATATATATATATATATATATATATATATATATATATATATATTATTTTTATTTTCTTTTTCAATTCTAATAATCTATTAAGGATTATGTCATTAACTTGTCTAAATAAAGAATCAGACAGCACTACTTTAAAACACCTGACAGAAAGAATATTTATGATGTCAAGCTGTCTTTGCTTTCCAGACCATTTACACAAGTGCAAACACATACAACATATATCTTTCTCTAGACTCATTCCCTGGTGTGAAACTTCAACACCTTTCAACCTCCCACTTAAGACTGCTGACTTCTTTCCCTATTTTTACTATTAAAAATACTAACACCTTTCTAGTCCGTATCCCGGTGGGAAATATCGACACCTACCAGACCTTCCGTTTAAGTCAGCGATTTCTTATAACACAACAATGATACAATAGAACCAAAACCGTCTTTCAGGTTATAACTAAAAACTACCAACCCATCTTTCAGGTTTTAAGATCGTCTTTCAGATCTTTACTAAAAACTATAATACCACCATCTTTCAGGATTTTTTTTCTAAAAACTATAATACCACCATCTTTCAGGGACTTTTTTTTTCCTAAAAACTATAATATGCATGCAACATTTGACAGACTACAATACATTCTGGATTCAAAACCCCTTTTTCTTTTGGTTCTTAAATTTTTGGAAGAGCTTTTTAGAGTTTTCTTCTTAGCACAAACTGTTATTCTCTGGAGAATTAATCAAACATATTTTTTTTTATAAGCAAAAAATGCTTACCCATGGCCATGTGTCTCTTCCAACTGTCCAGAAAGAGCCCACAGCAGCTTTTTGCTCTTTCGCCCTGTCTCCCGTCCCTTCGTGGTCGCCAATTATGTTATGGATTTTTCCTTGTTCAAAATAAACTGCTAAGAGAGGTTTTGAAGCCCAGTTGACTTTATTGATCACAACAAAGCTGAGTTTGCGTTTGCCAAAAGACAAATCCAGAACGTCCTTTTCACACAGATATATATATATATATATATGTCTGGAGCTGTTTACAGAATTCCATATATGTATTGTTGTATTTTTAGACAGGTGTTTTTTTTTTTCCATATGTAGAATGATCAATAGCTGTTATGAATGTATTTCTGGTCCTGAACAGATTCTTTCCATATATGCAGGGTCTTCAAGTTTTAAAATAGTTCACTCATTTCTTTCACTGCAACCTTTCTCACAGTTATTCACACACAGTCTCTTCAAATAATAATAGTAGATAATAGTAGACTAGTTTCTTCCTACAAATAGGCATACTTCTATGTATTATATTGTAATTAAGATCACTGAAAATCTTCTACACTTTAAGACTTTTCAGTAACACAGACAAAATTATGATAAAAAAAGAAAACTTGACAAATGATACAATGTTGTCTCTGCAACAACCACACACAAGACCTCCGACCTCGCTGACATGCGATGTGTTGCGATTAGAGGGCTTCCAATACATCTTGGTGATGACCCAACTGAGTTCTTCAAAGCATGCTTTGTAAGTATTATTAATACATTTTTACTTTCATAGTTTTATTGTATGATTTTCTTAATGTGCATTTATGTTAGCAAAAACAAAAAGGAAATCGCCAAAAACAATGTGATATTTTAGTTAAATGATAAATGAAATAAGGAGTGAGGAGGAGGTTTTTAATTTTAATTCATTCAGGAGAAATTTGAATTCATGTTATGACACCTTTGAAACTTTAAACTACAATCCAGGATAATCCTACATCTACAATCCTCATCCTTTACATATTTTAATGTAATCAGTAGTTCATGTCATATGCATGCGCAATGACTTGTATACAAAAGCAAACATATAAATTTAATATTTCAATATTAGTGAACTCCTGGATACTTTTGTGTACATAATTCACAAACAGTTTATGCTTGCATACAACTAAACTAGTCTAGAACAACTAATCTAGAAAAAAAGCTGTACACTGCTAAAATTTATTTTAGTAATTTCCATATTCTTGTCCAGGCTTCTAATGATGCAAACTCATACCAACATGTGTCCGTTGGAATCCTCAGCCAAAAAATAAAAATAAAATAAAATGAGGATGAGGCCCTGCAACCCCTGTCCTTCCACCTCAACCCATCCTCAGTGGGAATCATCTTGGATGGGAATGTTGTAATGGACAATTTAGACAACATGCCCCAGGCCATGGTCTTTTGTTGGGGGTTGACTTATGCACTGCACCTAAACTACCCTAGGTGTATGGGGCAATACCTTTCTTTTCATTCAAAAAGTTCTGCTAGGTTTGGGTAGGAAGGAGTCGAAGGGCAAGATTCTGACTGTTGCAAATCAGCTTGCCACATGAATAGGTAAATCTAGGTATAGTAAATCCATATTTCATTAAGGCCCACTTTCATCATTTGTTATAAAAAATATTTTCCAGATATTCCTTAAACTATGCTTTAGTGTTTAGCAAATGTTCATATTCCATATTAAATACAGTAAACTATAACATACATTGTTTGTTTAAATATTTGGAAATGTTTTAAAACACTATTTTAAATATTTAAAATTGGGTAATTGTAATTAAGATAATTTATTGTTTTGTCACTCTTTGAAACTGTGAATTCAAATAAATTGTTAGTTTTTCAAATAATGCAGGTGTTTTTTTTTTTTTTCTCTTAATTAAATATTTACAGTAAATAGCTAAATTTAAATAATGTATGGGTTCTGTCATAACATTTATCCAGGTTGAGATTTCACTTCAGTGTTCTGCTTTGTATACCTTTAAGACTATACAGGTTTGATTGAAACTTAAAAAATGTATGGTAACTCATTGCCCTAATAAAGTCAATTTTGTCTTGTTGAGAAAACAATACATTTCAAGTTTAATGTACTTAAGATTTCAACAGCATTGCATTAAAAACTGTTAGTTCAATGAACTAAATATTTTTAATTAAATACTGTTGAAATCTTAAAAACATTAAACTTGAAATGTATTGTTTTTTTAACAAGACAAAATTAACTTTTTTAGGCAACGAGTTTCCATACATTTTTTTAAGTTCAATCAACCTGTATAGGCTTACAGTGTAACTATTATATGAGCTCTTTCAGGTTGATAATAGATCAATATTAAAACATTACTTAAGTCTTTTTAAAAATGTCCAATAATTAATTATCTCATGTCTCAAAGTCTCAAGTCTACTTTATTTATGACTGTAAAGCAACATAACATGCAAGATGAGAATAGTAATAACAAAAAAAATTCAATAAAATTAAAACAATTTACTTCTTCCAAAGTCAACATTTAAAAGCCATAGAAAACAAGTATGTTTTCAAGCGAGATTTAAAAACATCAACTGAGGGTGCAGATTTGATGTCAGGTGGAAGGGTATTCCACAGTCGTGGGCCAGCAACCAAAAATGCACGATCCCCCTTTGTTTTCAGGCGAGTTTTTGGAACTGAGAGCAGTAAGCATTTAAATGATCTTTGAGATCTACCAAAGTTCAAATTAATCAGGTCCGTAATATATTCTGGGGCCATATCATGGACAGCTTTAAAAATGTACAGCAACACCTTATACTGAATCCGATATTTAAGCCAATGCAGCTTTTCCAAAACTGGAGTGACATGCTCCCTTTTCTTTGTACTAGTACGGAGCCTCGCAGCTGCATTTTGGACCAATTGCAATTTTGAAATAAGAGCTTGGCTCACTCCCAAATAAAGTGCATTGCAGAAGTCCAAACAGGAGGAGATAAATGCATGAATCTCAAGATCAGCACCAGACAAAAAAGATTTCATTTTTGCAATAGTCCTCAACTGAAAGAAGCAACTTTTTACCACACATTTAATCTGATTATCAAACGTTAGAGCCGAGTCAAAAATTACACCCAGATTTCTCATTTGGGACTGCACATTAGTTGTCCATGTACCTAAACACATTGTTTATGTCACAGTCAACCTTATTTGTCCCAAAAATGATTACTTCTTCAGATTTACTCACATTTAGCTGTAGGCGATTTTGCTCTAACAAGCACTTCACATCCTAAAGACATAAGAAAAAAGATGAAAGAGAAGTTGATCCTCCAGATCTAATAGGCAAATATAATCTGAATGTCATCAGCATAAAGATGATTAGACATACTGGTGTTCTTAAAAAATAAGGCCTAAAGGCAACAGAATAGGTCCCAAATGGAGCCCTGAGGTACTCCACAGTCAGTAGAGACTGAAGAGGAAGAAAATTCCCCAACCCTCACTGAAAAGGATTGTCCCATCAAATAAGAAAAAAAAAACATTTTAAAACAGTCCCTCTCAGACTCACAACATGCTCTAAATGTTTAATAAGGATATCATGATCTATTAGATCAAAAGCTGCACTAAGGTCGAGCATAATTAAAGCTCCTCGACTACCCAAGTCTGCAATGAGTAACAAATCACTGAAAGCTCACAATAGAGCTGATTCAGTGCTGTGTCCTGCCCTAAAGCCAGACTAAAAAGCACATCATTATTATGCCAAAAAAGAGCGTCAGCTGAGATAAAACCCACTTTCTCCAATATTTTCAAAATACAGGGCAGCTTTGAAATTGGCCGATAATTTGTGAAATCCAAAGGGTCCAGAGCAGACTTTCTTTGAGAAGGGGCTGAATGACCGCTTGCTTAAGACATGATGGAAAAAGACCTGTAGAAAGGCTACAGTTCACAATAGATGTAATACTTGGTCCAATAAGTCAGCTGTCGCACCAAGCAAACCTGAAGGCAAAACATCCCAACTGGTAGCTGGGTGTTTCAATTTAGTAATAATATGACTAATATCAATAGATGAAACCAGATCAAGTTCATTAAAAAGTGTTGACACTAGTAGAGTTTTCTGCCACCTTTGAATCCAAATCACGAATATTGGACCTAATGTTTTTTACTTTTCCAGAGAAAACACTTAAAAACTCTTGTAGATGGAGGTATGGTAAAAAAAATACCGAGAAGTGAGTCTTGTAAACATCTGGTGAAAGACCAGAATGTTTTTTTTTTCCACCAATGCCCATTCTGCCTTCCTACACTGCTGTCTAAGAACACGAGTATGTTCATTAAAACCAAGCTGAGGATTTTACCTTACAATTGCTTAATCTTGTAAGGAGGCAACAGTGTCCAAGACGTCAGAACATACAGAATTAAAAACAGTAAGTAATTTATCTGGATCAGCAGTAACAGACTCAAACCACAACAAATAAAAAAAAAAAAAAAAAATAAAAACCTCACCAAAGGCCTGTGGTGTTGATGGAGTAATTGTATGGGAACAAACATAAGAGAGATTCTGAGTCGCCCTCATTTCATTCTGTCTACATTTTCACTGAAAGTAACAGGCATATGATCCGAAAATGCAAACATCATTAATCAACATCACAAATATTGACAGCCCTAAGGAAAAAACAAGGTCCAAAGTATATCCTCTCTCATGCGTAGGGCCAGAGACATGCTGAATAAAATTCAATGAGTCCATCAGGTCTGAAAAATCTCCTTTACCAAAGGCTTCCCAGGACAACAGATATGAATATTAAAATCACCCACAATTAAGATATAATATGACAATAATAAAATTTGAAATCCTGAAAATTCCCTGGATAAAAGCCTGTCTATTACTTTGGAAGTCAATAAAATGACCACACCAAAAAACAGGCTTAAAGAACTCCACACAGTTTTTAAATTCAACTGAATTTCAAAGCTCGAGTAGATTAGGATTGATAAACAGTGACAGTAAAACTGCTGTTTGCACACTGTAGCTAGACCCCCCCACCACGACCCAAATTGATCCTTGGGGTACTAATTAAATTAGACTCGTTTGTTGGACAAAGTTCATCACATAGATAGTCCAAATCATCCACTCTTTACCACGTCTCTGGGATAAACTAAAAAGTCCAAAACATTATGTGAAATAAAATAAATTTAAAATGAAAGTCTTGTTTTGTAATCGAGCATGCATTAACCAGAGACATCTTTAAAGTCTGATGAAAAGAACCGTGGAAACGACAACATGTGGCTGTGACCAGACTTTACCTGTCTTAGGCATATAGTTAATATAGTACTCAATTCGGCACCTCTGAAACTCGATGAAGACTTTGCATCCAGGTAAAAGCGCAATGCCGACGAAATATCCACTCTGGTAAACTGGCAGCAAAGTCATGAACACAAGGCGCCAACCCCAAACTCAATCGCAGCAAACCCCGCCATTGCCGTCTTCTCTTGCAAACTGGGCAACACACACAGTCAGATATCACTCACTGCAAAAAATTCTCGACATGCTTATCACGTGATCGCCACTTACTCAAACCAACCCAACCACTCTAACCCCGTCTTCAAACCGGCGTCTTTGCTTTGCAGCACACCACAATGCCCATGTATATTAAAAAATTAGCTTACAACCAGAAACACGTATAGTTAATGTAGGTGGCAAGTGCAGCGAACTACATTATTTTCCCACGCCTAAATCGAAAAAGTCCCAACAACTAAAAATGAGCAAACTCTGATGCAGGGTGTTACTGCGTAATTCATAATATTATAGAAACCCACAATGCGAACATGAAACGGACAAAACAAAAAATTTATTTAATATAAAAGAAACTCACCCAAAAAGAAAAATAAAAATATTAAAGTAACAAACACTAGTGATATCATAGAGGAGTGACGTCAGGCCCCACCAACAATGGTCGTCGCCATCTTTCACTTTGCGTCAAAATGCCACACAGCACATACACGAGAGTTCCATAATTCAAAGAAAGAAAAGCTGTTCAGTAAGTTTACAAGATAGAAAAACCAAAAAAGTGAGGCTTTAATGGACTTACCAAAGTCCATTTGGTGGTGGACAAGTGTGGTAAGTGTGGACCCTGCACACCACAAATTGCGCGTTCACGGCTTGACTGCGGTCGTTCAGCGGGCAACCCTTTGAGGCACTTGAAAAGTGCGTTTTGTTAGTTATTTTTGTTGGCTTGCGGCAAGTTCCAATGGGATATCGGCGGGCTGAATGCAAAGTTTACTTTAGTAGGCGGGTAAGACGTTGAGTTAGCATACAAGAATCCTAACGTGTTACGTGTGTCAGATGTCTTGGTGACTTAACACATCAAATATGACTTTGGGGTCATTTACTCTGTGTTTTCAGCGTAGCTAATAACCACACCAAAACAAGTTATTAAGAATGTTAGTTGAATTTAACAGAGTGCTACTGGGGTAGAGTAAAAGAAGGACAAAGGGGTCGTATGGACTGAATGGGTATGGGCAGTAGTGCTCAGGGCAGTGCTGGGAATCTGATGGACTCGAAAGATATTAAAATACATTTAATTAAAATTCTTAAAACAATATATAATAAAATGTAATAATATAAAAATATTAATATAAATGACGACAGATATAAATAAAAGTAAAAGATTATAATTCAATAATAGCAATTTGTTATATAGAAAATAGACCAGGGTTGGGGGTACACATCTCTATCCATAAATCATTTATACTAGGCCCGAACCAATTTAGGACCCATGTTTCCCGATCACGAACAAACTGAAAGAAAGAGATGGAATATGTGTGACTAAGGTGGCTGAATTGATGCAAAAAGGGAGGGGGAAGGGTGGGTTCACTGTAAGAGAAAGACAACAAACAGAACTTAACGAATCTTGAGGGGGCCCGATATATGGGAGGTATATACGTTAAAATAAAGTTGAGGGGGAGTTTGGAAGGGGTGGACCTGCCTCCAGTGACCATCTGGAAACAAATAAACTCCATTTCTCTATCTAAGAGGACCACAATAACCACAAGACAAGCTATGAAAGCTGTTAGTGAAAGAGGGAGTGTTAGTGAAGAGTAAGATAAGATGGATCGAGGGATAGATTTAGGGAAATGAGAAAGAAGGTCGTGTTTGATCAGGACAATCTGGAATTGCTGGCTCAAGGGAAGAGACGCAGGGTGGGGGGGTACCATCATCTTATAAAATATTTAGGGGCCTAGACAAGTTAGGGTAACATCCCCCAAGTTGGAAAAGGGGCATAGCATTAAAACGTGAGGCTTGAAATGGTAGATATATCCGAATTATATCAGGAGAGGATGCAGAGACTAAAATAATGTTCAGATCGTAGCAATGGTTAATGCAGGTCATTCGTTTATTTTTCTGTACAAGCCTTTATATTACTACAAAATTGTGAGAATTGAGAGGAGTCTGGGCAATTCCTGAGCCCAGTAGGTTGTTCATAAGGAGAAGTTTGATCCGTGACAAAGTAGGTTTAATAAATGCATCGATGATGGATCTTAAGGAATGAACTGAGCAATAAATGATATTAAGAATTGTTGAAATGGACGGGAGGGTCAGTTGATGGGAAAAGGAAAGCTATTGAGAACATCCGTGTTCACGCCGGAAAAGGTATTCTGTGCAAATTATCATGCTTGGAGCACAAGGCACTAGAGATGACTTCTAGGAGAAGCATGTTTTGGTGTTCTGATCTATCGTTGATACCATAAAGTTGGGATGAAAATGGTTTATTCTGGAGGTCCAAGTCGAAAATTTCTGGAAAAGAGGAAATTATCGAAGAAGAAAACAGTCGAAGCTATGAGATTGATGATTCCTGGTATAGGAGCTGCTCGGAGAAAGGAAATATGTTTGAGCAAAGACTTACCTGGTGAGCCTGCACCCAGACGCCCAGCGCCATCAAATCAAATATTTGCACGTGTCAAGACTTATGATAACGATTAAATGAAATGTGAAAAACACATTTTCATTTTAGACCAGCTCTAATATCATTTATAATAATAATCTAAGCTAGATGACAGACGATGCTTAGATTACTTTTCTATGACTGTTTTTCAATAGAAGCTTATAAAAGAATAATGTAATTTGCTAATAGTTTGTGTAAGCAGTACCCACAACAAAACATGAAGAATGAAAACACAGGACATAATACCAGATTCATATCAGTAATAATGATTCAAACACATCAAACAGTTGTAAATCCTGGTTTAATGTTAGAAAGGTAAGGGTCCACTGAACGAAATCTAATGGAGCAAGTTTAGCTCCAATCAAAGCAATAACGTTGTAATATGGATGTGATAATTCCTTTGTTTTACGTTTCAGTCGTTCAGCAGGGACAGAATGTGTTTGTGTCTTTTATTACATTTGGAATAACTAACGCTCAGAAACTGCGTCTTGGTAGTTAAAAAAAACGGCGGCATGGTTTTGTAGCATACAGTGTCACAAAACAGAAATGAGATTATCACCATAAAAAAAGTGTAAAGATAGGCAGACATATTGTTTTATTTTGAATTCACTGGCACTCTCTTTACAGGTGCTTCGTGAGGTCGTGCTCCTGATAGCTCCCCTAGATCATCGATGGAGGCGGAACTTAAGGGCGATCGCCTATTTTACCTTTATTTTTTTTATTTTTCAACATGTTTTATTCAAATGTGTGAGATGTTTTTTTATGTTGAATGTGCCTGTATCTGCAGGATTCACATTCTGTTTTGAAAGTGCCAATCAGCTCGCTATTACTGTGTAATCACAGCTATCATGTGAACGCCATCTATTTGAATAGAAAGTTATGTGGATTTATTGACTTTTTAATGGGTGTGGGGCATTTAATTGATTAACCATCATCTATAATACACTGAGCAGGCAGCACATCATACGGCAAGTATTTCAAAATTAGTAATAATGCATTAGGAAAATGCATTGCATTTCTAGGCAATTTCCAGGATGTTCTTTAATTGGCAGAACAACGATGTTTACTATATCCTGTCGTATATATTTCTTACTACAAATGCTTCTTATTGTAATTTTCTAGTGCTCAACAATGACATCCACATTATATGATGTCTGAGGATATCACCTGTCTATTGTTTTATATAACTAAAAAAAAATAAAATATAACAGTGGTATTGTTAAATGAACATAAATAATTATGTAGAAACGGCCTTTAATACATGTTTGGTATAATATTTTTTATAGTTGTTGAGATGTGAAATAGAATACTCATGAGAGCAATTATAACTCGTCAACCGCATTACTATTTTTCTATGATTATTTGCTGCCAGGAACTAGATTTGCATGGATTTTTTATATCTACAATAAAATTTGTTAAAAAAAAATCAGTGTTGTAAAAAACACAAATTCAACGGGGCAACTCTTCGTGTGCTGGGGTCTATAACTTTTAATATTTTTGAAACGTCATGTATCAACTCTGTGGTTGAATGAGTAAAGTAGCCAGCCCTAAAGTGGTCTTTCTTATTCTTTCCAAAGACACGCAAAAGATTATTTGTGTAACACACGGAAAAGAATAGGAGCTTTGTTACAGATTTACGAAAGTGAGGTATGGGCACTTTCACTATTTGAGACCGTAAAATACCATAAGGGGGTGTGGCTGGCTAACAGGAATTACTAGTGAGGGCCCCATGCTATGGGCATAGTTGGGGCATGCACGGCCACCCCCAAGCCAACGATGATCATACCTTGATTTATAAGTATTCTACCCTTCTGCTAGCATAGTCTGAGCGGGATGAGTTGATTTTGGACCATGTCAACCTGCCCAACAATGATGGCATGATCTATGACTATGGCAGCATAATTTTCATAATGCTTAGGTGGTAGATCTGTGCACTCTGTACCATGTGGAACTGACCTCTGGAGGCTGTTTCTGAAAATCAATCCCAGTGGCATCCCGCCATAGAATTAACTGCTGAAGTGTGCTATTAGAGGTTGTTGCTACTCAGTGTAAATAGGTTGGATGCAGCCAGAGTGAGAGGAATATATAGACAATTATGGAAAATGATAATTTTGTGTCCATGATCAGACATAGGTTTTGGTTGCCCGGAGGCTACATTTACACCATTGCATGCTTTGCTAATGTGACTACGGTCATAGGAGAAATTCGGGATGATTGCTTCGTTTGTACAGTAATGTTCTGACGCAAATTGATTAATAGTACAATCTGTCATAGCTCAGTATTATAAAATTGTGAGGCTCTGAGAGTTTCTTCTGCTACTAGATAATTGGATAGGCTTAAGCAGTTTCCGATGCATAATCATAGATTGAGTGTGACCATCCTAAGTAATGGTGTGGCGAGATTGCACAGGATGCATACTATTTGAACTGTCCTATAAGAAAGATGATTGACATGAAAGAACTCTCGGTGTGTTTGTTTAGCGAAGAATGCGACCTAAAGTAGTATTCGGAAATGGTCGATCTAATAATCTAGTGGTTTCTAATGTGCAAACGTCTAAATGTGGCTTGATGGTGAAGTAATGGCTACCTTCCCCAGAAGCTCTCACAGCTTCAGATGCTTGATGGATGAGTCACGACTTTTCAAAATTAAGTAAGGTTCTTCGGGCTTTGGGCGAGACCAAGCTCTGTTGCCTGCTTAGTGAATGAGTATGCGTGGGGTTGTGATGAATAGCGGTATGAAATATGTGCTGGGAATGACTTAGCAATCGTGTGGGACATGATTAATTTGAATTTATTTAAATTAAAAACCGCTCTTCTTGCTTAGTTAGCCTATCAACTATATAAGGGTTCTTGATATTATTGGCGTGAGGTGACTTTTGCAAGGTCAGTTCCTGGCTGGTGTACGTAGGGTTATGAGGGCAGGACAGTTTTCTCCGCAAGGCTACTGTGAAAAATTCGGCAGATTTGTGTAAAGGAGCCTGCCAGTTAGACAAGGGGCTAGCCCTCATCTGACGGGGGTTGTATGTAATATTGCTTGCCAGCCTGACCGTCTCTAGATTCATGTATTGGGCTGGAGCCTCTATGTTCGATGGTTTATAGGAAAAGGTTAATATTTCCTGATGGGCAATAAACATTGGCAATAGCTGACCGCTGGTATGTGAGTTGGCGGCGACAAGTTCACCGAGTAAAGTGAGGTATTTAAATTGGTCAAAATATGCGCATCAGTGAGAGTTGCAGAGTTGAGAGGGCTTCCTGAAATACCCTTTGATTATGAACTGCTGTAGGCGGACTGGCTGCTGAATTATGTGGGCTAGTGAGAACCCTGGACTAATCTGAGACATAAGGTTATAGGATCTGCTGAAGCTGTGGCCGTGTATGTAGTGAGGTGTCGGTCTATGGTTGAAGTACTGTAAACTCGCTGATGTGAATGTACATGTTGAAGGTATTGATGGTAGTGGATGTATAGGTGAATATTAGACCAGATTAATGGTCAATTGGGGGTTGGAGGAATCCAATGGGCTGGGCGCCACACGTGAGGTAGGGTCGCCTTAGTGGTGCACAATGAAATGAGTGCAATTAAACCTGGACTGTCCGAATTAGCTGTTTTGAATTTGCGATTAGTCAAATACTGTGATGTTGTGATGCAGCGGAAATGTTTGTGAGGGAGTTTTTTTAGCCAACTTGATGCGAGATGGCATATGACAATACCTCCCTCGTAGTATTGATGTATTAAATAATGGATAGATAACCAATTTGGAATAGAAATTGCAGGTATTTGAATACTGAAAGGCAAGACTGGCACGCTGCGTGAGGTAGTGCCACTGGAGACGAGGCTAGTTCTCATGGACTGTAGGGGTAGGCTATTGGGATCAAAATATGAGGATGCATGAGATCCATATTATTGGATGAAAAATGGGCTGAAGTAACGGGTGGAAGAATGGATGCCATACAAGGAATAACAACGGATGTTCTTTTTGAGTGTGGGGGTATTGATGATAAGATTTAGAGCTATTGTTCGGGGGTTTAGAGTGAAGGGAGGGAAGGAGGGAGAGAGGGAGGTATGGGAGATTAGGAGATTGGGAGGTGTATTATAGAACTGGGACGTAAGAAAGAGTAGGCTGTAATGTGCTGTTACAATGGTCTGAAGGGAAGGGTGGAAAAAATGGATGTTGGGATGAAAAGGAGATTTTTGTTAGTTGGGGGGTAGTAGTTGGCAAGATGTAGTAGTGGTATTTGGGATGGGGAGAGGAGTATATCCTAGGGGACAGAATGGATGTTACGGGATGAAATAGATTTATTGTGAGTGGGGTGTTTTTTCTGCACGATGGCAGTGAAGGGAGGGTGGTAGAATGGGATCTAGAAGATTTGGGAATAAAATTGGAAGTTTGAAGGAGTACCAGGCTCGTCTGCGTGAAGCAAGAGACTGTAGAGATAACTGCACCAGACGTGACCCCCCCAAGTCACTCCTTTTGTTTTTGATGGGAAAAAAAAAGGCCACAGCGTACTATGGCTGCTCCATCAACACGAACGCTATGCTCTTCTGAATTGAAAGAGTCGAATCACTAAATAATTTCGAATAAAAAGTCACGCTGTGCGACTATCTGTGAACTGACCTGTTAAAACTAGGTCTCTCGGATGCTATATCAAACTGTCAGTGGGCCTGAACGACACTGCGTTTAGGACTGCGTAGCACACTTGACTTGATCTTAGCCTGAATAATAAAAGTCTATATTAACAAAACACTATTTGATGGGTCAGCATAAGTTAACGACATATTATTTATGACAGCAGTTTGTTGTCAGTTACATTCTTTGCTGCTTTCGACAATATGAAATATATGAATCATAAGCTTAGGTAGAAGGCAGTTTGTGTGGAGAATTTGAGGTTTCTCCCCCATACAAGAGATAGTAGTTGGCTCATTTGCACACATGACGATGGGGTAGGCATGTTTCACAGAATGGCAGCCGAGTACGAACCATGACTTTGTCTTATAAAGTGACTTTGGGCGTGAGGTAACGGGATATCAAGGGAACAAAAAATGACTGGGCATGCTGGAATTTAGTGCAGTATTGTCTGGATAGATAGATTATTTAAAGAAAACAATGGGAGGGCCGTAATTGCTGAATGTTTGTTTATTACTATTACTACGAAGAGTGCGAGGGCTCCAAAGTGATTGAAATGAGGTGTTTTGGTTATCTGCATGATGGTACAATTTGATAACGGCATTGAATATTTAACAGTGCGATTAATTATTGTTGCATAAGGGCGTAGTCACCGGAAAAACAAACATGCGACCCTAGGAGACTAATGCGCAGGTGATTCCTCAAGTGACACCTATAGTGACATTGAATGCGAACAGAACCGCCTGCCCAGGCACCAGGTGAGTCCAACATCTGTCCTTCGAGAGAAAGAACAAATCAGTACGGTATGAGGTGGTTCCGATATATGGAGGTTTCGGAAAGTCAGGTGATGCGTTGTGGGGCATGGCCCTGCTCCTGAACGTGCTGTTAACCAATTAACTCCTGAATGTGTGAGTAGGCTGCTGGGAGAGCGAGTGAAATGGTGGATGTGTGTGCACACACTGCGAGGGAGTGTGTGAAAGATAAGAGGAGTTATTCGGCTCTCTTGCAGGAAGATGAGCTGCTCCCCTTGCTCAGAGGTAAAACCCTCACCTCTCTGAAGATTATATTAAAGGGGTAGTTCACACCCAAAAATGACAATTCTTTCATAATTTAACTTACAATCAGCTCATCATGTTGTTTAAAACCTGCATGACTTTCTTTCATCCATAGAGCAACAAAAGCAGAGGTTTTGCTCATGTTTGGAGATGTTCCAAACCTGATTTTGCATGAAATCAAACTTCGAAAATAGCTATAAAAAAAAAAAAAAAGGAGCATAACTTTTAAAAAATCAGCTCTTTCAATTGCATTCACGTTTTTATGTTGGACATCTGCTGCACGAAGATCAAAATGTCTCAGGTTTGTTGTTTGAAAATGGGGGTGAGGGGGTCCCCTCCATAAAGCCAAACGCCATGGTTCTTCTCACACACCCCTGGACTTATTATTGTTGTGTTTTCCCCCCCCTCATGTGTTCCATTCCCCATGTTCTCTGTGACCCAGTGTCTGTCTCCTCGTGATTGATTAGTTCACAGGTGTGTCTCCTTAGTTCCCAGGTGTGGTTCTCCTTAGTCCTTTGTTATCTGCCTTGTCCTTTATAAACCTTTGTCCCTTTGCATGTTCAGTTTTTGTCAGTCTACGCAGTTACATACGTGTGTCTTCCTCCGGTGTTCTTTGTTGGATTTACCCCTGTGTCGGATTAATAAAGACTCTCTCGATTACTCTCTACTCTGTGTTCCTTCTGGCAGCGTAGCGTGACAGAAGACCCGACCTACAAAAGTTTAATTTGCGTGTTTACCCTCCGTTTGTTTTCCCTTCCGGTTTTCCGTCGGTCCTTTTTCTTTCCAGTAGTGGTGGCGTTTTATGGATCCCGCTCCTTCAACCCGGATTTTCCTCCTTCTCCTGCTGGAGCAGGAAGGATGTTCTCTCTAATGGACGACCATACAAGGCAGTTTCCTGTTTGCTAGCCCATCTCACCACCTACCCGCGGGATGATTACACCTCTGTGCATTCTATAACGCCAGCCTTAACACAGCCGTGTAGATAGTGCGGAGCACATGCCCGCAGCCCGCTGCTGATGGAGTGAGCCAGAGCCCGCGCCGCGACCGACGAGCCATTTGCCACATATACGCTACAGAGCTGAGGGTCGATGCAGAGCTAGACACCATGACATCCGACCAGGTGTGTTTAGCCGGCAACAGCCGCCTGCCACGAAGGAGAGGAATACGGACACGGGGGTGCGCGCGGAGAGGAACTCCGCCCCCACCGCCCTCATCGTGGCTGAGGGTGAGCGTAATATTGGAATGCCAAAAGGGCCAAACTAAGGAGCTTGGATTTTATAGACTGGGAATCTGAACTGGATGAATGAACTGCCCCCCCTCCGCTCTCTCTCCGATGTCTCCACTTGTCCCGTCCAGCGCCCCCTTCGTCCTTAGTTTTTTCCTTGTCCAGGCCCTGAGGGGTCTTCCAATTCTCCAGTGCCTGTTCCTGAGTTAAGCCCAGGATGATAGCTCCTGTTCCCAAGTTAAGAGCCCAGGATGGTCTCCTGTTCCCCGAGTTAAAGCCCAGAAGGGCTCCTGACTCCCCAGTTAAGTCCATTGTTGGCTCCTGCCTCAGAGCTCGCTCGGTTACAGTGTCGGCTTCAATCCCAGAGCTCGCTCCAGTACCAGTTCCTAGAAATGTGTCCTCCAGTGCCTGCTCCTAGAAATGTGTCCTCCAGTGCCAGCTCCTAGAATGTGCCCACCTGTGATCCGCTCCTCAAAAATGATTGCCCTCCCACCCTTTCCTGCCGGATTCCTCCACCGCACCGCTGGCGTCTGTGCGGTGCGATCTCCATGGGACTGCCATGAGTCTCCTCTAACCTCCGCCTCCTGCCTTCGAGGCCTGGACTCCACTCCTCTGGCTTCGCCTCGTCCCTCCGTCCCTCTGCCTCAAACAGGCTCCTTCATCCCCTTGGCTCCACCTTCAGTGCTCTGTCGCTCATGGCTCCAACCCGCGGCCGCTCCCGGATCCACATCTCCGGAGTCCGTCCTCCCCCCGGGAACCTCCTCCCAAGTTCCTACCCACGCCCTCCTCCCCTGTTCCTACGGTGCGAGGTCGCACCTTCCGGGGAGGGGGAGTAATGTCACCACCACTGACTCATTATGTTGTGTTTTCGCCCTCATGTGTTCGTCATTCCCCATGTTCTCTGTGACCCATTTTCTGTCTCCCGTGATTGATTAGTTTCCCAGGTGTGTTTCCTTTAAGTCCTTTGTTAGCCTGTCTTTATAAGCCTTGTCCTTTCAGTTCAGTTTTGGATCGGGTCTACCAGTTACATACATGTCTCTCTGTGTTCCATGTAGGATTTTAACCCTGTGTTGGATTTAATAAAGACTGCTCCGCGATTAACTCTTGACTCTATGTTTCTTCCAGCAGAAGTGTAGAAGCATGAACCCATTCTCAAACGTGTTTTGAATAAAAAATGGAGATGGAAAAAAGACATAAATATGACATGAGTAGATGAGTCTCCATATCATTCTTCTACCTGATAATGTTTTCAGATTTTAAATGAAGCATGAATAGACTTGTGGCTTTAGCTTCATTATGTTGCTGTGGTAAATACTTAAAAACACAATTTTTCTATACATTTTAAAAATACACTTTTAATATTTTATTTTAGTTTTTATGTTTGAGCTTATACACTCACCTAAAGGATTATTAGGAACAACACCTGTTTCCATTTCTCATTAATGCATTTATCATACTCAACCAGTCACATGGCAGTTGCTTCAAAATGGCATTTTAAAGGGTGTGGTCCTGGTCAAGACAATCTCCTGAACTCCAACCTGAATGTCAGAATGGGAAATAAAGGTTAGATTTAAATGAGATTTTGAGTGTGGCATGGTTGTTGGTGGGTTCCAGACGTGGCGGTCTGAGTATTTCCACCATCAGCTCAGTTACTGGGATTTTGCATGCACAACCATTTCTAGGGTTTACAAAGAATGGTGTGAAAAGGGAAAAACATCCAGTATGTCGGCAGTCCTGTAGGTGTAAATGCCTTGTTGATGCTAGAGGTCAGTGTAGAAAAAGTGGGCCGACTGATTCAAGCTGATTAGAAGAGCAACTTTGAACTGAAATAAACCACGTCGTTACAACTGAGGTATGCGCAAAGCATTGTTTAAGCGCACAACACTTTCACAACACCTTGAGGCTGCATGTGAATTCAACACACAGAATACCCCACCGCCGGGACCACCCACGCATGCTCCACTCAAAATATGAAAGTAATAAAGAAGAGCTAGCAACTAATTTTGCTACAAGAGTCTCCACCAAATTGGACAGTTGAAGACTGGAAAAATGTTGCCTGGTCTGATGAGTCTGCGATTTCTTGTTGGAACGCTTCATATGGTAGAGGCAGAATTTGGCGTAAACAGAATGAGAACATGGATCCAATCATGGCGTGTTTACCACTGTTGCATGCTGGCTGTTGGTGGTTTACATTGTTGTGGGGGATTTTTCATCTTGGGCACACTTTATGCCCGTTCTCTTAAAGTGCCAATTGGTACATTCGTTATAACTGCTCTAAAAACGGCGCTAGGCCTGATGCATTGTTTTCTGACCATGTCCATGACCCTTTATGTCCCACCATGTACCCATCACTCTGATAGGCTACTTCCATCCGGCTAAGCAGCGCATGGTCACAAAGCGTGAATCAGTTCAAACTGGTTTCTTGAAGCAGGACCAATGATTTTCACTGTACTAAAATGGGCCCCCACAGTCAACTGCATATCTTCGACCCAATAGAAGCAATCTTTGGATGTGGTTGGGAACGGGTAGCTTCGTGCCCTGGATTTGCATCGCTGTCCCAACAAATCTCCGCATCAACTTTGCAAGATGCTATCACTATCAATATGGGCCAAACATTTCTACAGAAGTAGCTTTCAGGCACCTTTTTGAAAATTCATGTACACGTGATAATTAAGGGCAAGTTTCTAAACGAGCGACAATGAGGTGCACACATCAAGTAGTAGTATGGTGTTTCATAATAATCGCTTTAGGTGAGGGTATATCGCTATTCTCCATAGACAATCTGCATAAAATTTCTGGTTCTTGAAGCAGTAAACTTTGAAGTGTCAGCTTTTTGTAAACATGTGTAACACAGTTGATTGATTTATATATATGTATATATATATATATATAGTATATATATATATATATATATATATAATATATCTAATATATATATATATATTTATGTAATCGTAGTCAGAAAGAACTCCAAGGCTAACAAGCCTTTTTATTTTTTTTTGGGGGGGGGGGGACATGTTAAGTGGGTTCAATTGGGCTAAATGGTTGAATACATCTGACAGAACAAGAGATGGAAAAATGGGCATTAAAAGTTCATCAGTGTTTTGTGACTAAGTTACATTTTCAAGAATATTTTTAAAACCAAGATTGATGATGTATTTTGCGAAGAAAAGTATGGACTAAATTTATTTTTACAGTAGCACTGTTGAATATTTTTTTTTTTTTTTATTATTTATGTGCAGAGAAAATATAGCATATATATATATATTTTTTGACTATCATTTCCAGACATTCCTTATAATTAATTTATTTAAGATTACTTTATTTCTGTACCCAAATTTTTATAACCTTTTGTCTTATTTTCTTTGGTTTGTAAACCATATACTAAAGGATTTAGTCCTGGTGGTACAATATGAAAACATTATACTAGCTAGTTTCCTGCTTTCAGAGTATTCATGAAACCGATGGAGAAAAACCATGGTTGCACAGGAAACAAAAACATGATTATATAAACAGCCTATAGTGGGTGCTACAGGTTTTTATGGCTTTGCTGTTAGATGTTGCTTTGTTTTTGCTGGTTATGCATACACTGCAGCAATCTTGGTGTATGTTATAAATACAGACCCAAGTGAAAAAGTAAAAACAATTACAGTATAAATAATTCCCAATATATTATTAATGACCACACACTTCACAGTACAGTTTGAACAGTGAGGCATTATCACAGAAAGGGTTTTTCAATTTTAGATCTGCAGCGAGACAGTCGTATAGTGAGACCTAACATAGATAGACACTATGAATACTGACAGTCCCCAGGTCTGATACTGATAGTTTTACTACCATTTTATTGGTCATTTGTGGCTGTGTATCGCAGTGGATTTACATATAGCCACGTATCTGTCAGGAAGGCCATGATCATCAGCACATAGTGACTTGCGGCTGCAAAATATGTGTACAAAATATGCTTGAACAACACACACTCGAACATATGTCATGTAGCTCTCGCAAAGAAAAAAAGAGAAAAAAGACGGAGCGGTCCCGTAAAAGGTCCGGAAGTAAGGCGGGCACAGGACAGGGGTTCCTAGTATATGTCTATTCAGATGGCAAAGGTGCGAACGAAAAATGGCAGAGGATGAGGCAGAGTGTTGGATCAGGTTGAGATCAGGAGGGTTAGGCCAATGTGACATCCCATTGGTGCTAAACACACATAATCGATAGAAGCCAGATTAATAACTGGTATAGAGAGCGCTGAGGTTTAACTTTCCTTCTCTTCCATTGATGAGGAATTTCGGTTTTGGTGATGTCATAGGTTGTCCATTACGTTTCTTTCTTTTCATCTTACAAAAAACCTTGTAAACAATATCCACCAGACGTGTCAACGTCATTAATAGCACAAACTTAATTGTAGCATTATATGATATATTATTATATATATATAATATATAGTAGACTAATATATATAGTGTAATATGATATATATATATATATATATATGAAGCTGTAAATAGTATTATCAAAAATATGTAAAATATTGGCTGTTAAGGGGGCAGTAAAATCCTAACTATCCCCATCACATTTGTTTAACATTTTACAAAAAAAAAAAAAAAGGCTTGTTTGTCCATTGGTTGTCTGTAATAGTTGTAAGCTAAGATTGAAGTTTGTATTTTTTGTAAATTAGCACACATTATTTGTCTGTTTGTTTTTCGGTATATATTGAAGTATTAATTGGCACATCATTTAAACTAGGGCAATTCACTTATACTAACATAACGCACTACTATAGTAAATTTAACCAAAGAACCTGGGACAGTTAGCTAACGGCTGTTGTAGCTAAAGTAAAGTAGAATACTCTTGAAGTTAGTATTGTTTGAGTTGTGCAGATGGTTACTATGATCGCTTCCCTTTGGCAGTTGTGTGTAACATGATTAGGCAGCCTATGCTAGCAGTATTCACGGATCCATAAATTTAAAAATAATTTTCTCTGAAGAGAACTTTAGGCATGCTTTTGGCCTACTATTGACAGTATGTTGTTTCAAGAGGTTTCTGGTGACGGTGTCATAACCCAGATAGGTGAATGACCATGGCGCAAGTTGTTGCCATGAAGCACAGCTACGAAAACTGTAATGGTATTGGGAGTTTATGTTGTTTTGTTGTAATGCTTGTTAGGTCTCTTAGTTAGTTAACTGTAGAGGTCCCAATGCTTTTACCTCTGAAGTGGGACAGCTGATCACAATATAATACCTTTTGACCTAGCTCTCAACACAGCCAGTGGTAGGTGTGCTAGAGAAGTAGGAAAAGCAAAAGCAATTAATACTGGAAGTGTTCTCTAGGCCTATATGAGAGTCTTGCAAGTTGCTTTAAAAGCAACTTACTTGGATCTGTTTTTAAATGATATGCCCGCAATTTGAATGAATCCATGTTGCGTTGTGGGTTTTTCAATTTACAATAAGTTTTCTGTGTCATCTCCTATTATTCCTACGAAAAGTGTATGGACCAGTGTTGACTCCCTAGCAACGAAGCTCAGGGGTAATCTAAAATAACCTTAAAAATAGTCTTAATAAAGCAAAAAGGGTATGATCGGTATGAACGGTTTGTGGCAAGAGTGATATGAGGGTGTCTCTAGGCTACCGGATTAAAAAAAAAAGTCAGATCTACATACATCTAATAAATGGCCTGGCTAGCGGTTCTCTGGTAGAAATGCCTTTTCTCACGCAGGCATTACTGCAACTCACAATTCATTTATTGAGTAATATCAGTTAGTGGTGCATAGTCTCTGCAGTGAAATCAGGGGTTCCAGATACAGGTGACCTTACACTTCACACTAGTAAAATACACAGGCTCGCACATAAAGAGATTAGGCTGGATGTCAGTTAATTCCAGGCTGATAACCGCATTCCCACTATGAACAGTCCCTTTCGATAAGGAGCACGACTATCAATGACTCAGGTCAAACAATCTCTCTTGCTCGTGTAAGACAATAGGCTCCCATAAGCTGCGGGCTGGCCATAGATCGCAGCGTTAGGCTAAATGAATTTAAACCTCGAAAAATGATGTGTTTTCCAATCGACAAAGCAGATCTCATTGTTTCCGTTCTCTCACAGAACAGCAAATTGGGACGGCTATACGCATCCAGTTTTTCATGGATTGCGGCATGTTGTGAATGTGAAACTTGGCACTGCGGTGGTGCCTTTCGATAGAAGCTCCTGGGCGGATTGCAAAGGGCGGACTTCGCAAATCATCAGTTCTTATGCTTGCTGGATGCTATCTGCTGCTTTTGACACTTGTCAAAATCATCAGATCCTCCTGTCTTCTGCCCTCTCTGCACTGGGGCATCTACAGATCACAGGGATATCTCACTTCATCTTGTTTGCAATCCTATCTCACTTGGTATGTCTGGCAGGGTGTCTTGGGGAGGGGAGATATACATCAACTTGTCATCTGGGGGTCTCAGGGTGGGGGAAAAGAAAAAAAGGGGGGGGGGATCCAGTTCTTGTGCCCCCTCCTCTTCTCCACCAACGCAACATCACTGGGTCCGCATCACTACAGGCCACGTGGCGCTCTTCTATCTCAATGCTATGGCTGATGACACCACATCTATATCGTTGCATATTTCAACTCTAGTACCTTCCACACGGTTGCGGCTCGGATCTCAGACTGGGCCTGGCAGGACTCTTCTCGTCCATGGATGAAAGAACATAACTTACCGCTCACCCTTGCAAATGACTTGAGTCTTCTTTGTCTTTGCCTGTGCACGTACCAACTCTACAGGCAGGATTTTTCTATCAACGATGAGTGTTCTTCTAGACAATACCCCGATCATCGTCGGTCAGAGATCTTGGTGTAAACCTATTGAATGACCACTGACGGCTTACAAAAACTCCAGCTTGTAAAGACCTGTCCGCTGGGGGGGGGGGGGTGAGATGGAGTTGGGATGTTGTGAGGCTTGATCTGGCAGGTTTGCTTGGCGCAACATCCTACAAGATTTCTAACACGATAAGTGGTTTCTAAAGCGATGGAGTATATAGGCTGTCGATTCTATTAATAGATGATCCGTTTGCGCTCTTTAGAAAATGTTTGATTGCGATCAGAGTGAAGCCTTCTCCTCTATTGACATCCATTAAAACAACGCATGGGCCATCTAGTCTCCGGCCCTGCGCCGAAACATTAGGCATAAGTCGTGGTGTCTCTTTTGGCTAAAGGTTGCAGGCTTGTGCCTTTTTGAATTGCTTTGACCAAAGGTATCAGTCTCAGGTGAACGGGTCGTTCACCCTCATTGACTGACCCACTACTCACAACTACAGCCATTGAAAGCCTTTTAACCAAAATCATGTTGAAAATGGGCATCCAGTGGCTCCCTTTTAAGTCCCTCCTGCGGCCCTTTTGAAGCTGTTCTTCGCCATTTATACTAAACGCGAAGCTATACCTTTTGCTAAAAGCTTTCGCGAACCAGGTATGGGATTTTGGTAGAACCCTTAATCGCTATTCGAGATAGCTCCCCCGCAGTGAGTTTTAACACACTGTTTCAAGCCTCATTGGATCAAGCTATACTTCCTCTTCCTCGAAAAAAGGAAAACTTTTTATTGTAGTACCCGTTCCTAAGCGAGAGAAGTCCCAATATTTTAATGACTATCGGCCCTTTGCTCTAACCTCATTAGTTATGAAAGCTTTCGAAAGGGAGGCCAAGTTACAGCTCATAAGTGTGTATAATGTGAAATTTAGGAAAAACTTTCCAGTTTACTTATTGCACTAAAAATTGTGGGGATGATGCAAAACCCCTGAACACTCTCCATCAGCATTAGGAAAGTGGGGCTCATATGCCAGATTGCTGTTTGGCTGACGTTTCCTCCGCATTTTAATACAATGAATTTGATTAATACTAATTAGGATAATTAGACAGATTATCCTAGTTAAGAAACTTGTAAATGAGTTAAAATGTTAGTAATGGGCTGGCTTTATGGATCTTGGATTTTTATTTATTTTTTTTATTTTTTATGTAATTTGTAGGGAGTAAAGGGGTAAGATGAATGGAGAATTATCAGACACATTTTGTACATCCAATGGTGTCCACAGGCTGTGTTCTGTCATCAATTATTTTTATCCTCTATACAAATGAGTGTCAAAGTTATGAGGATAATTATTTTGTTAAATTATTTTGTTAAATGCAATGAAGCAGAGCTGAGACTGAATATAACAAAAAAAGAGAATGAATTCAGAAAAAAATGTGGTGCTGAGGTGAAGGGAATACATCCAGGATTTACTAGCTCAGGGGTTGGGTGGTCAAGTCAAAGTCTCCGTATGCAGGTATATGTCTGGAAGGAAAATGGCACCCAGAGACAGTCTATAGATTACAGGTTGTTAAACCAAAAAGACAGTTTCAGATCGCATCCATTTCCCCAGATCCAGGGCCTCATCTACACTCTGGGAGGCTATCAATGGTTTTCAATTCTAGACCAGGGAAAGGCCTACCATCAGGAATTTTTTGGTGGAGGGATCTCTCAGCACCTTACTGCATCTCATGACCCCTTGGGGACTATATGATGCTAACCCTAAAACAGCATACAGAACTACCACATTTTTGCTATAAGTTTGATTGCATAATTGCTCTTAATAGTGTTAATCGCCTGTTTGTTTACGCCTTTTATTGATTTTTCCTAACATTTCACGCCATATGCACTGCTAACAAAGTTCGTTCAAGTAAAGAGGAAGGAGTCCGGTCCGGCGTGCTGAGGCTCGTGGGATACTTTATTTTAACACAAAACAATAAAAACAAATAAACAATAATCGCCACATGCGCATATATGCAGTTCACAGTATTTCTCTACTTCGCACTACTGTAGTCTTCCTATCTTGGGGTTTTGTAGCTCCACAGCTTCTCACTCCCACGGCAGTCCCCCAGCCCTCTCTCTTCTTCTCAAGCCGGTCCTCAGCCGGCTTAAATACCGGTTCCCCATGCCAATCCCACTGCACGGTGATCCAGGTGTTAATCAGTCTTTCACTTGCCCCACTTACCACCGCCGCCTCCCTCACTTGTGCCTCCGGCCGCAGACCTGGCTGAACCACGCCTCCCCCAGCACATGCACACATAAACTGACAGTCATCACTGATAAGCTACTACCAACATTGTAGAAACTAATTTTCTGTAATGTAAAAAAAAATGTGTGTATTTATAAAATAAAGAAAACAAACAGGATGCCGGTTCGCCGCCTTGGTCTGGCAGCGGATCTTCATTTAGAAACACGCCATTAAAATGAACTGTAACTCAGTGGAATAACTCAACACAGAGAGTATTAAGGAGAGATATATCTATAGAAAGATTGACATGTCTACTTTTAAACTAAGCAAGTCTTATCGAAAACAACTGTGATAATATGCCGTAACTATATGAAATCTAACCATGTCCAGTCTTCACATCTCCTCTCATTATATCGAATGTGATTACACCACGCTATAGAGCTTATTGCATTATAATGGTCCACGGAAGTTTCATTTGCGGGTAAACGCCCCAGCAACAACAAACAAAGAGCAAGTTTTTACATTTTACTTGCACTTCTGGCTGAGAGGAAATAATTCACCTCAAGAAGCTTTGGATTACCTCAGATGCTTTTTACAGTGCAGCGGCTTGATCCAGCAGAGATCATAAACATAAGTAAGTCTTTTTTTTTTTAGTAATCTACTTGTTTTAGTTTCCACATAGCTTGTACACATTTTACTAGTTAGACTTTTCCCAAACTATAAACGGTGGTTGATTTGTCCCCACAATATAACCATAAAAATAAAACAAACAAAAAAAATATTTTTACAGTGGGAACTGAGAACTCCCGGGGTCCCCAGACTGGCAGCAGCGCAATGTAAAGGCACGCTGGAAGCCACCTGCGTAAACTGTAACGTCAGCAGCACTCACATTGACCTGATTCTCAGGTCAAAAAGCCTCGAAGAAAGAAAAAACACAAAAGAAAATAATCAGTTATTGTGTTCGGGCGCCAGACAGGTATATACTATGCTGCCTGTCAAGACGCTTTAATTTAGTTCATTCCGGATAGCACCCCAGACTGAATAGGAAACCATCCGTGAGATACAAAAAAAGAAAAAGATAACAGAAATTGCATGCAATTTAAGTTTACTTCTTAATTTGATGACGCATCATTAATATGGACGCTTTTCAAATAATAATTTAAACCAGCGCTTTTTCAATAACAAATAGAAACCATCGAGACAAACAGAGAAAAGAAAAACACTTATTAACGATTTGAAAATGAAATAGGGTGTGTGTATGGGTGTGTGTGTGGTTCTGGTTGAGTGAGAGCAGCGGCCAGTAAAACAGCAGGTGGTGACCTGGAACCTCGGCTGACAGCCATTTAGCTCCTTCTCACTCCAGCTCCAAATCAAGGTTCAGGAGGTGCAAGAATTCCAGATTGTTTTTTAAAACTGTGAGGAGAATTAGCCAGCCATGCGAATTGCCTGTTAACAACAGACCCACCAGGTAGCGTAGCACCAGCCCCTCTTAGTGAGCTTCGGGAAGCACCCTCCGAGGTCCAGCATTCACCCGTCAAAAGACTGCCTCCATAGTAGACAATTGGTCAGTAAAGAAAACTCCCCCTTTTTAGTCTTTGAGCGTGCCCCCTATATACACACTCCTGCGTAGTTAGTACTGTCCTCCAATCCTAAGATGTTTTAGTTGGAAGGAGGAGTCAAATGAACAAAGGGGCAGTACAAATATGTGTAATGCCACAGTGTTTATAAATGTAACTAAACTTCTGTTCATGGATATCTGCTCTGGTGTAAATATTTTGAATGTGTTATATCCCATCATTGGTGTTTGCGATCATCTGAGGTGTAAATGTATCAGATAAGCTGTAAATATCACTGATAATATGTGGTGGTAATGTAGTAGTGTGTTCTTTTCTATTAATTACTAGCATCAGTGACCATCACAATAATGTTAATAATGCAACTTATTTATTGTAAGCAGCAGCATGCTTACTTTTTTATCTCAGATATGAGGATAACAAAAAGAACCTGTTGCAAAAAACGAAGGCCAATGCAAATAAGCAGCCCACTCAGTAACCTGGAACACAGCTAAGACCAAGCAGGCACACACTCCATGAGAGTCTCTACAAAATGTTTTGTTTTTTTATGTCCTTTAGAGCACATAAAACAATATACCACTTTAGATAATGCCAGGTATGTGATATTCATTTTATATATTTCCAACATGACACACCTACCAGTCAAAAGCTTTAAACAGTAAGATTTTTGAATGTTTTTTAATAGAATTCTCTTCAGCTCACCAAGCCTTTTGATCCAAAAATACATAAAGTTAGATTTTTGCTAAAAGAGTAATATTATGAAATATTTTCTTTACTATTTCAAATAACTGCTTCTTTCTATTTGATTATATGGGTAAAATATAATTTGTTCCTGTGATAAAAGCTACATTTTCAGCATCATTACCCCAGTCTTACTCCAAGTGTAACAATGTACACAATACCATTCAAAAGCCTGGAGTCAGTATAAATAGAAATTAAAACTTTTATTTAGCACACAAGTGATGATAAATACATTTATCATGTTACAAACAATGCTGTTGTTCTGAAATTTCTATTCATCAAAAATATTCTCAGCTCTTTCAACATACACACACATAATAATAATAATAAAATGTTTTTTGTGTAGCAAATCAGAATATTGAATGATTTCTGAGTTGATTGTGTGACTGAGTCACAATAACAATGCTAAAATCCAGCTTTCTTTGAAAGTTAACATTGATTGTTTCTAATAAACTGTTTAACTGCACTTCACAAGTGAACCTCAAGTGAAAGGAGGAAATTATTTCCCTTATGAAATAAAAGCTCAGCCAAACTCAGGAACTCACATTAGACAGATGCCATGCAATAAAACTTATCTGGAGAAGAAATCTTCAAAGAGCAAACAACACCACAAAACATTACTTTGGGAATCTGTAGTCAGAAAAAAACCCCATGCAGTGTGATAGAGTCTCTGGAGCTCTGTACTAGCACTCTAAGCTGCTGTGTGTGTCTCTGCTGTCAGGTATGATCCAAAAATGTAATTGTGTTAAACATAAGCCACACCGTATAGTTGTTTGTGCTACTGCATGTGCAGCATATTGGCTAGTTAAGTTTATTCTCTAAAACACCTGAGTGCTATGCATTTTAGACCATATGTCTTAAATTACATGTGTGACCATGTTCAATTTGTTTGTCTCCTGCTTGGATCACTTGGCCGCTTTCCCATATGGTTACAGTGTCTATGTGCAGGAGCTAGGTTGTCTGCTAACGGTTTACAGTGTGATTCACAATTGCACTATCCTTTCTAAATTGGCTTCTAATTGTTTCATTATGTAATTTGCATGATACAATTTCACCTGACAAATAATAAATTGGCCAGTGAATTTCTGAGCTGATGTTAGGTACTTAATGAAAGAATAATTGAAAGTATTGGATTTCTAGAATACTCAAATATCTAAATTAATAAAGAATCAATGTTTGTGATCAGTTTTAATTAGAAACATTGCCTGAATTTAATGATCACATGTGAAATTGGGGTCAGATTGTACACAGACTAAAATTCAAATTAAATCCTGATAAATTCAGTAGCACAAGTAAAAGACCGAATATGCATTAAACATTCGACCAGGCTGCTGTATTCAATTCTATTCAAGTTTATTTGTATAGTGCTTTTTTACGATACAAATCATTGCAAAGCAACTTTACAGAAAATTAAGTTTCTACAATATTTAGTAGTAGCTTATCAGTGTTGACTGTCAGTTTATGTGTATACGGCAGAAATGTTCAGAAAAAAAATCAATAAAGGCGTAAACAAACAGACGATTAACACTATTAAAAAGCAATTATGCAATCAAACTTAGAGCAAAATGTGGTAGTTCTGTATGTTGTCTCTGGGTTAGCATCATCTGAGGTCCTCTGAGGGGTTGGCATCATCTCTTCTCAGGTGTTCTGGATCCAGACTGGAGCTTGTGTAAATCCTAGTTACCACGGAGGGGTGTAAATCCCGTGGCAAAACAGAGAAACAAATAGAGACATAATTAGCGTAGCTGCTGTTTCCAGCCAAGTAAAAATTAATTAGTTTAACCCAAGCTAAAGAATAATAATGCGCATTTGATCAGATATAACTGCAGTCCAAAAAAATATGAGATGCATTATTTTGAATGTTTGGCCAAAGAGGTGTGTTTTTAATCTAGATTTAAACAGAGGAAGTGTGTCTGAACCCCGGATTCCGCTTTTTGGGCTGGTGGGTGGATTCTTATAGTTCTTTATAGTCCCTCTATGATCTCTCCCAGTCCTTGCGGCGAGTGATGTGTTTCTTCATCAAAAAACCTGAAAAAATTATTCTCAGGTTTTTCAGCATCATCATCATCATCATAATAATAACATTTAATGTGGTAAATATAAGATGAATATGTCAAAGTCATTTGTATGTGCCAATCTACCTGCTGCCAGCTGGTGGCGCTATGACTATAACTGGATTTTGGCATGTAAAATTCTTCATTCCAGCACTTTTATCAAGCATATGAAATTTAGTGCAGATTGAACATGGAATGTTTGAATTAGTATAAAGCATGAGGTATCCTATAGCCAACAGGTGACACAATGATTATAACTGAATATTGACCTTTAGATGTCTTCAGGCCATGACTCTTTCCAAATATTTGAAGTTTGGTGCAGATTGGACATTGTATGTTAAAGCTAGAGTAAAACAAATGACTCCTATTGCCAGCGGGTGGCGCTATGATTATGAAAGGTGGAAAATTGACTTCAGATGTGTTTGGTAAGACTCTTTTCGAACATGTGAAGTTTGGGAAGATCGGACATTTATGCAAAGTTACAACAACTTCTATTCCCATGGTGAGACTATCGAACTTTGTCCGCGGCGTATGGACCGCACCCTGTAATGAAAACTCAGATCTTCTGATTTAACATGTAAGGCCTTTAGATTAGACTGACCAAAAAAATTATAAAGGTATGTAATTTAGGAGTGGTTTGTTACAAGCATTAAAACATGTCACTTCTGTTGCCAGCTATGTCTATAACTTAATTTGGGCATGTAGATATGTTAGGAGTCAAGTCTTATCAAACATATGAAGTTTGAGGCAGATTGGACATAGTATGCATGAGTTATAGCCACTTCCTTTCTCATGGCGAAACATCGAAATTTGTACTAAGGCCTTCGCAACATTTGACTAGCCCCAGCTTACACCTAACCTCAAAGATCTTCGCAATTTAACATCGCAAAGGCCTTTAGAATACACAGACAAAGTCTGGTGTTGATCTGAATAAATCTATAGGAGGAGTTTGTTAAAGTACAACCCCTGAAAATGGAAAAAACGACACAAATTTTGCAGAGAAAATTCAAAATAACTGACTTCCTGTTGGGATTCGAATTTCGTACCAAGAGACTTTTTTGTAGGTATTGGTGTGTTACATGTGTCTACCGATTTTTGTGCATGTACGTAAAAAGTAACTTGAGGCGCACTCCATTGAATGTGTATACAGTAGGTAGACAACCAAAATGAGTAATACCGCCGCGGCGTTAACTGCAAGTCAGTCGCGTGTTAAAATCATTCGCTATACTACCGCCAGGTGGCGCAAAGGGATGGATTGTGAATATAATTGTAAAATGAAAGGAAGACGTTAAACAACAATG
>NC_056617.1:14822137-14822208 GCF_018340385.1 Cyprinus carpio | reverse complement strand
ATAATTCTTATTCACTCTGTTATTATTCTTGACTTTTCAAATTGCTAACACTTTGCATTTTTTTTTTTATT
>NC_056617.1:14821804-14821918 GCF_018340385.1 Cyprinus carpio | reverse complement strand
ATGGGCAACATCTTTGGATTTGTCCGGAATGAGAGAGATAAGCCCAACCTTACCTTATGTATCCTTTAAATTATTTTTAATTATTATTTTTTTTTGTTTATATACTGCAAATTT
>NC_056617.1:14821606-14821714 GCF_018340385.1 Cyprinus carpio | reverse complement strand
AAAAAATATCCTGTTGTTACATTAGCCTATAGCATTATAAGGCCCTGCCGTTATTATTTCTGAATGCAATAAAATGCAACTCTCACAAACTTAATTTATTTTTTAGCA
>NC_056617.1:14821298-14821370 GCF_018340385.1 Cyprinus carpio | reverse complement strand
AATCTAAATATATTGTTAGTTTTATGCTAACATGCAATCAAGGTCTTCAGATACAATACAAGACACAAGTTA
>NC_056617.1:14669573-14821186 GCF_018340385.1 Cyprinus carpio | reverse complement strand
CATAGCATTCTTTATCATTTACCAGTCAAATTTATAACTGAGACAAGATGATTAATAAAAAGCAGTAACGTTATTACCTTAATACTGGAAAGACCTTTATTTTATTCATTTATTTATTTTTTAATACTAGCCCATCATGCAATCATACAATTAATAATTAATCCGCTCCGCGCTCACTGATACCAGAAACACTGCTCCATACTCGCAACGTGGATAAAGTTGAAATGTTATTTTCATAATGTAGCCTATAAAAATAAAATAAAAATAAATAAATAAATAAATAAAATTACAGTACAGTTTCAAAGGGGATTAAGGCTATTGTGTGCAAACCTTTTTTCCTACCAAATGCCAAACTAATAACATTGTCAGCATTAAAAGGTGTAATTGCTGCTTCCTGCTGTGCGAATTTTGTTTGTGATGAAAATAACACTACATGTTCAGTTATTTTATCTACAGATCGATGCATTTCTTACAGATTTCTGCTCATTCAAAATCAGATACAGATGAAGTACTGTAAGATTACATTTGTTTGAATGCATTATTGCGACAGCGATTGCGCGATTTTGCGCGTGAATGTGCTGTATCTGTTTAAATCACGCTTTAACCCGAAAATATTCAGTAAAAGGAACAGACAAATTCCTTGAGAACTAGCCTGTAACGCTCGACTATTGCCGTCATTATAATCTTCTGATCGGAGAGATTATTTATGTGTATCAAGCTATAGCTAAATATGTTTATCATGTGAGTTCTTGCTAAATATATGTACTCGTGATGGAGCGGTGCTGGAGCGAGTGAAAACCACGGCGCTCCGACTTTTAAAAAATCCGCTCCTCTTCAGTCAGAATATCACTGCTCCGCTCATACTCTGCTCGGCAGCGTGTCTCAAACGCGCGGGGGAGGGCTGAGCCCAAAAACAAATAGCCCTGAGTGGAGCGTCGGCCGTTTTATTTTGTTGCGTCCATACAATATTTTTTTAGAGTATGAAATATAAATTTTCACAGAATGTAGCCTATTCATAAACAATAGGCCTATATTAAACCATCTCTTTAAGTTTTTCTAAATCCCAAATAGAGTCCAGACATCAGTAAAGTATTCGTCTATGAACATGTTTTATAGGTGACAAAAAAACAGAGTTTTGGGAGACATTATATTTTATAGACTTTATGTGATTTAAAATGCACAAACCAGAAGCACAATATCTGCAGAGAAGGGTTGGCAATTCTCAAAACATAAAATATCAATTTTATTAAAATTTTCGTTTTTGTGTTTCAGAGGGAAAATCATTGTTAAGGCTTCTCTCCGTTACAGACTGTTCTGAAAGAAGAATTTATACAAATGCGTATAAAATGCTTTAAAAACTTTAACAGAGATGTCTAGAGGGTATTTAATAGATCTGCCTCCCACGAAAGATTTTTCTAGTTATAGTCGTTCATTTGTCATTATTCAACTAATCGCAGGTTTATATTAAATGTACATCTATAATCCATAATGAGCCTTAATATATTCCACGCTCAAGAACATGCATTAAGTTTGCCACAAAGCACAGGCAGAAGTAGCCTAATAATTGTGAAAAGGAGACATTTTAATTATTTATTAATAAACAAATGTTTTCTTGTCGGCTGCAAGATGAAATTCACAGTGCTGGCTCTCTCCACATGAACGCGGCTTTAGAGAGAAATTAAACCTTCACAGATTACATAATGCTTGCGTTTTGAATTGATTCGTTTAAAAGACATTTTAAGCTTTCTGTAGATATATTTCTCATGTATGTGAGACACCCAGATTTTCAGTTATTTCATTATTAGGGAAAAAATCATGTGATCGAGAGGGTGCCTCCCTGTCAAGCGCATTAATAATTTTCGCACAAACACTTGAATATGAATAATAATTCGCATTTTGCAAATGCATTACAAAGTAAATATTTTTTTTTCCATGCAATTATCCAAAATAAAACCAAACAAGATTTATAATTAAGATAAAATGTAGACAAATAAGAATAAATGCTGCACGTGCACTCAGCATCATGCGTGCCGAGCAAATCTTGCACTCTTACATTTTACAGAATATAGTACAAACCTGCATTTAAATGCGGCTGCAATTTATTTATTTCATTTATTTATTTATTTTTACTTTACTTAAATTATATGAAAGCAAGTAAAGAAGACTCCATTTAAAATCACTGAAGTTGTCAATTAATGAAGCTCTTTTTTACATCGTGTGTATTTTGTTGATTATAATGACTTGAGTTTAATCATGAGGAAGTTTTATTAATCAGTCAATTCTTTAGAGTTTAAGTGATTTAGCTAAATCGTGCAGGTTTAATTTATTCGTTTCTTGTTTTAATTATGCCTAAATAATGGGAGTGAAATTATACAGTCCCTCACGTTTCACTAAAATAAAGAAAATAATTTATAAAACATGCAAGCCTAACTCACAATAGTCTACCACTCTTAATGCTCCGATGCAAAGTAAACCACAATTTCTTTTGAATAATATAACACACAATTTATATTATATAAATAATACTGCACACTATTTAAATGTGTCAAATCTAAAATATGGTGTAGAGAAAATATAAGCACAGGGTCATAGGCTTGACATTTATCCTGCTTGAATTCGTTCTAAGAAACGCACATATCTTCATAAGGACTAAACTTTCATCTGTGAATATTAAATATTTTAACTAGCCTAAAGTGTTTTTCTTTCATTTTCCCCGACTGCAGTCAAATATAACAAAACGGTGAGGCAAAGCTGACTTCTATTCGCAAAAATGTGCTTTGATGCGCTTGTTTGAAAACTTGTGATTAAAGCGCCACTCAGCAGTCAAAAGCTGTAAATGCACTTTGCAGACGCCGCCGCGGCGGTACGAGCGTCGGTAGAAGTAATGTTTTGGATGTCCACCTACTGTAGGTGGTGCTATCGAGGCATTTCGCAACACCCGATGGAATATTGGCCTTCAGATGTGTTCAAGCCAGGACTCTTATCAAACATGTGAAGTTTGGGCAAGATCGGAAATGTTATGCCTGAGTTACAACAACTTCTATTCCCATGGCGAGACATCGAACTTTGTCACGGCGCCATGGACACGCCCTTTAACAAAAACTCAAGATCTTCACAATTTAATTTTTAATCGCACAGGCCTTTAGAATAGAGTAACTGAAAAAAAAATTATGTCATAAAATTTCTCAGAGTAGTTTGTTACAGCGTAATATATGTCACTTCCTGTTGCCAGTAGGTGGCGCTATGACTATAACTGAATATGGGCATGTCAATCTGTTCAGGTCAGGAGTCTTATCAAACATGTGAAGTTTGGGGCAGATTGGACATTGTATGTCTGAGTTATAGCAACTTCATTTTTCATGGCGAAATGTCGAAATTTGTAAGGCCGCCACAGACACGCTTTTCAACAAAACCTCAAGATCTTCGCAGTTTAACATTGCAAAGGCCTTTAGAATACACTGACAAAGTTTGGTGTTGATCTGAATAAATCTCTAGGAGGAGTTTGTTAAAGTACAACCCCTGAAAATGGAAAAAACAAAACAAATTTTGCAGAGAAAATTCAAAATAACCCACTTCCTGTTGGGATTCGAATTTCGTACCAAGACACTTTTTTGTAGGTATTGGTGTGTTACATGTGTCTACCGATTTTTGTGCATGTACGTGAAAAGTAACTTGAGGCGCACTCCATTGAAAGTGTATAGGTGGTGCTATCGAGGTATTTCGCAACACCCGATGGAATATTGGCCTTCAGATGTGTTCAAGCCAGGACTCTTATCAAACATGTGAAGTTTGGGCAAGATCGGAAATGTTATGCCTGAGTTACAACAACTTCTATTCCCATGGCGAGACATCGAACTTTGTCACGGCGCCATGGACACGCCCTTTAACAAAAACTCAAGATCTTCACAATTTAATTTTTAATCGCACAGGCCTTTAGAATAGAGTAACTGATAGAGTAATAGAGTAGTTTGTTACAGCGTAAAATATGTCACTTCCTGTTGCCAGTAGGTGGCGCTATGACTATAACTGAATATGGGCATGTCAATCTGTTCAGGTCAGGAGTCTTATCAAACATGTGAAGTTTGGGGCAGATTGGACATTGTATGTCTGAGTTATAGCAACTTCATTTTTCATGGCGAAACATCAAAATTCGTCAGGCCGCCACGGACACACAAGATCTTCGCAATTTAACATTGCAAAGGCATACCAAATTTGGTGTTGATCTGAATAAATCTCTAGGAGGAGTTCGTTAAAATACAACGCATGCAAATGACAAAAATGACACAAAATTTGCTCATAAAATTAAAAATAACCAACTTCCTGTTGGGTTTCGAATATTGCTCCAAGAGTCTTTTTTGTAGGTACTGATGCTTTACATGTGTGTGCTAATAGAATAGGTGGCGCTGTTAAGCCATTTTGCCACACCCTCTTCTGAAACCTACATCAGACGTAAATTTTCACCAGGTCTGACGCGTGTGCAAAGTTTCACAACCTTTTTGAGCATGTTTAGGCCCTCAAAAATGCGATTCATTTTGGAAAAGAAGAAGAAGAAGAAGAAACATAGCAGATACAATAGGGCCCGAGCACCGATGGTGTGAGGATAATAAATGTTTTTTGAGTAGCAAATCAGAATATTGGAATGATTTCTGAAGGATTGTGTGACTGGAGTAATGATGCTTAAAATTCAGCTTTGAAAGTTAGCATTGATTGTTCCTAATAAACTGTTTAACTGCGTTAGAAAGGCGGGGTGTAGAGCACCTGTCAATCATCGTGCTGAGTCAGCTGAATGAGACGAATGACAGACATGGCCAGAATCCAGGAGATATAACAACGATTTGTATGGGTTAGTGTGCATCTATGACTGATTAAACATCAACACCCATACCCAATAAACCTCTGCACTATTCATTAAACCCCTTCAAATCTGACCCTTAATCCACTCCTGTGTCCTGATCGACACACCGAGAGGAAGGCTACAGACACTAGAACCTCCTTATTACTACAATCCTGATTTAGCTACTTAACAAAAGTTTGGTCATATGAGCCGGATCTCAGCCATTGCTCTTGGATAAAGAGGATTTATCACTGTTAAGATACAAGCAGAAGGGGTAAATACAGAAGGTGGCAGACCTCAGCGGCATGTGCGTCCTCCCACCTATCTTGAGGTTTATGACCTTGACCACTCGACGTAAACAGGGCAGTCAGCCAGTGATGCTACCTGCTGCAGTGGAATCGCAGAGAGGTGGTCCATCAGATGACAATAGGATTCCTCCCTCCCCATCAGACAGAGCTTTCAGTCCCGTGAGTCAGTGTTCCTGGAATGTAGTGGATGAGTGGTCGCTGACTGCTCGTTGATCATTACACTGACAGAAGACAAGTAGGAATGCCAATGCCACCTAGAGCATACATTCCCTCTAATCGGCCTTCACTGTCTTCACCATATCACCAGCCTTGGGAAGATAATGAGGATAATGAAGATAATGAGGTTCACTCACTCATATGTCTGTGACATATCACGCCAGCCTTCTCAGCCTATGGTATGCTCTGCATCTCTTCCAACGCCACTTCCCCACTCATCCACCTCCAGACAGTTATTGCAGGTGGCTAGCACAGTTACTGCTACAGTTCAGATCCGTTTTGCCAGAAAAGGAACTATAGTTCATTACCTGCCCGAAAACAGACTGTGGACTATAGAGATTGTTCTAATATACCTAATTTCCCAGATAGGAATGTTGAAGAGCCTTCAAGACAGCATGTGTTGGTAGAATTTCCCTGCCGCCAAACAGGTTCGTGTCTGGTTAATTCAGCAACTGAGACCCTGTATCTCGATAGACCGGCAGTATACCGGAAAGTTCTGCTAAAGGTTGTTAGACTGCTGCTTTGTCACAAGGACAAGACACTTGATACCTATGCCGTCCTTGACAATGGATCAGAAAGGACAATTCTTCTTTTACCTGCAGCCACCAACTTGGAATCCACAGCCCAGTGGAGCGCTTAGCCCTACGTACTATATGCCAGGAGGTGCAGACAGTTACTGGAGCCTCAGTTTCCATCCAGATTTCTTCTTTGACTCAGCCGCAGAAAACCTACCGAATTTCAGCTGCCTTTACTGCTGAACGTCTCAGTTTAGCAGATCATTCCTACCCACTGAGTGTCCTGAAGAAGTATCAGCACTTGAAGAACCTTTCCCTGCAGTCCCTTGCTGCTTATTGGTGCTGACAATACTCACCTCATTACTCCCATATCCCCTGTTCACCTGGACCCCTCTGGAGGACCAGCTGCTATTCAGACAAGGCTCAGCTGGACACTACAGGGACCAGTAAGGCTCTTGAAAGATCAGCTGTTACCACAACAGTGCTTCTTCCTGTCACACACTCCTGCAGCACTAGAATTAAAGAGGGATGTTGAAAGGCTGAGGCAATGGACGTCTTACTGTACCACTGTGAGAAGCAAGCCACTCGATCCAAGGAGGATAAAGAGGCTATCAGTCTCTTAGAGGCCAAGACTACCCAGGTTGAGGAGAATGGAATCCTTCGTTATGCAACACCTTTACTGCGGAGGAAGGATTTCCCATTCTTCTGTGCTCCGAAAGAGGCAGTGATGCCTAGTCTCCGAGGCATAGAGCGTCAGCTCACTCAGACACCCGAGGGGGCCAAAGTGTATCAGACTGAGATAAAGAAGCTAGAATTGGCTGGAGCGGCCATCAAACTGCCAAGAGAGGAAGACGAACCCAACAGAGAGAAATGGTATATCCCCCACCACATGACCATGCACAATGGAAAAAAACGCCTTGTGTTTAACTGGTCTTTTGAGTAAGAGGGGCTAAATCTTAATGACTCCTTACTTCCTGGTCCAGTCTAAAGCCCCTCGCTTCTAGGTGTCCTTCTGCGATTGAGGGAGCATTGTGTAGCTATAAGTGGTGATATACACGGGATGTTTCATCAGGTTTTGCTACTGCCTGAGGACAGACTGCTCCTATGTTTCTTATGGCATGACTTTCACAGAGATGTCCCTCCAGACACTTATGAGTGGCAGGTCCTTCCTTTTGGGACCACGTGCAGCCCCTGATGCGCAACATCTGCCTTACAGCGACATGTGGCTCTGCAAAGTAATCCTGATGATAAGTTATTTTGTGGGAAAATTAAATATATTCTAAATAAACTAATATTATATATATATATATATATATACAATTATTTTCAGTTAAAAATACAATATCCTCACATTCTGTCTTGTAACTCTTCCCTGTCAGTCACACAGCTGACTCTAAGGCTCATTATGCAGCTCATTATGCAGGCCTTTGTCTTCTCAGGTGTGAATCACACTAATATTCATGATCATTCTTGTGAACAAATGTTCTGTATGTGTTTTATGACCTTATTTTCAAATTCTTCAAAATTTTTGTTTTTCACTAAGCATGCATAAACCTTGTTTTCTCAACAACACAATCATGAACACACTTGCTATTGACCTATTATTATTAATAATAATAATAATGCATTTTATTTGAGGCGCCTTTCAAACCAATCAAGGTCACCGTACAACAAGTTACAACAGTAACAATATTAAAACAGAAAATAACAGCAAATAACAATGTCAATAAAAAACAGCAATAATAATAAATAAATAAGAAAAGATAAAAATACTGGACTTGAGTGCACAAAGTAATCATAGAAGATAAGCAGTTCTGAATAAATGAGTTTTAAGTTTGACTTTAAATTGAGCTAAAGAGTCTGAATTACGGATGTTAACTGGGAGAGAATTCCAAAGACGAGGAGAAACACGACTAAAGGCCCTATGGCCCATGGTGGTTAAACGAGCTGAAGGTGCATGAAGGAGACCCAGTGAAGAGGAACGGAGAGTTCGAGAAGGGGTGTAGGGATGTAAGAGGTCTAAAAGGTAAGGTGGAGCAAGGTTATGAAGAGATTTGTATGTGAGGAGGAGAATTTTAAATTCAATCCGAAAGTTGATAGGAAGCCAATGTAGCTGTTGAAGTGATGGCGTGATATGTTCAATAGGTGAAGTCCGGGTTATGATACGAGCTGCAGAATTCTGAATAAGCTGGAGTTTATGAAGAGATTTGTGTGGTAGACCAGATAATAGAGAGTTACAGTAATCAATGCGGGAGGTGACAAGCGAATGAACAAGAATAGAGGAACTATGCGGAGTGAGAAATGGACGGAGGCGTGCAATATTACGGAGATGAAAATAGCAAGACCTGGTTATGTTATTAATATGAGCATCAAATGATAAGGTACTGTCAAAAATGACCCCCAAGTTCCTAGCCTGGCGAGAGGGAGAAATGGAATAACCATCAATGGATAATGACTTAGAGAGAGTAGAATTAGTACCAATGAGGAGTACTTCAGTCTTACTGGCATTAAGTTTGAGGAAATTGGCAGAAAAACCAAACATTTATTTCATGAAGGCATTTGGTAAGGCAGGCGGGAGGGAGAATGGAATCAGGGTTTGTAGAAGTTAATACCGAATTTTGAAAAGATGTTGCTGAGTGGGAGAAGGTAAATTAGGAACAATAGGGGGCCTAGGACAGAGCCTTGGGGGACACCACAGCTAACAGGAGAAGATTGGGAATTACATTTCTTTAGCTGTACAAACTGTGTGCGGTTTGAAAGGTATGAAGTGAACCAGGCATAAGGAATACCAGTGACACCAATGTCAGATATTCGATGCAAGAGAATACTGTGTGAAATTGTGTCAAAAGCTGCACTCAAGTCAGGTAGAACAAGAATAGATAACAACCCGCCATCAGCAGCCATTAACAGGTCATTCGTTACTCTCACTAGTGCAGTTTCAGTGCTATGCTTAGGACGAAACCCTGACTGAAAACACTCACTCAGCCCAGTTTGTACTGAAATACAATGTTTTCTGAATTTAGCCATTTATGTTTATAAGCAACTGAAAAAAGCACAAAATCAGGGCAAGTCAAAACTTCTCCAGGCCCCCAAAACACCCCAGATTGTTAAGCCTATAAGTTCAGAATTTGAACACTATAATAAACACAAAAATTATCTGCATGGTGACACTGTTATTTTTATTATAGGAAGTGAGATCCCTTCTGTCCCTTCTTTTCCGTCCCTTCTTTTCAGTTTTAATGATTTAGCTAAATCGTGCTCACATTGTACTAAAATAAAGAAAAGAATTCATAAAATACGCAACAATTTCTTAATTAGCGAAGAGATATCTTTTCCCCACATAGTTTTTTTTTCTTTGTCAAAATAAAGGACAGGTAACAAATAACAAAGTATGTGTGTGACAAAAATGCATGCTGTTTTATTAAAGGAATTTTAAATTCCTTATTAATAACAGTAATATGCAGTATGCACGATACAAGGCAATGGTCAGTAACATCATCACTTTGAGGAATGATATCTATATCAGTAAGATTGTTTCCATGCGATATAATTAAATCTAGTGTATGACTAAAACAGTGAGTGGGCCCGGTGACATTTTGCTTGATTCCAAAAGAGTTTATTACATCAGAAAACGCAAGTCCCAATGCATCATTTATATTTTCAAACTGATTGTTAAAATCTCAGACAATTATCGCTTTATCAACAGTAACCAATAGGTCTGAGAGGAAATCTACAAATTATTTTGGACGGCCAGTCTGACGGGGCTCATGCTTATAACAGTAGCTTGGTGGAGTAGACTCATTTAAAGGTTAAGTTAAGTTAAACTGTACAAATAATTATAAAACGCTATAGACTGCGAAGAAGATTGCAGTTTCACATTTTGCACATGCATAACAAAGTATTTTTTTTTTTTACATGCAATGATACAAAATAAAAAAACAAGATATGTAATGAAGAAAAATAGACAAACAAGAATATATGATGTAACCCCTCAGCACATCTCTTGAGCCTTAAGTACTCAGCAGCATGCACGCTGAACAACCAAATCTTGCACTCTCAAAGCAGATAGCGACACAAGTTATGTGAAACACATTAAATTTTAAAATAAGATAATAGTGACAATGAACATTATATGACATTTAAATTAGTTTTGACAATTTATCCTTCAGTCCGCCTGTGCATTTCTGACCCTCACTGGGCTGAATCTAAATAAATAAAAAAAAAACTTTTTTTTTTTTTTTTTTTTTTTTTTTTTTTTTTAAATACTACTCAGCAATATATTTATTAAAGTTTTTTTTTTTTTAAATTTCAAACATTGGAATAAAAAAATCAATTGACATTAACTACAGCAAAGTTTAAAAGTCTTTTGTCTTATCTCTTTGGTTTGTAAACCATATACTAAAGGATTTAGCCCTGGTGGTACAATATGGAACATTACACTAGCCAGTTTCCTATTTTCAGAGTATTCAGGAGAACGATGGAAAAAAACCATGATGGCACAAGAAACAAACATGATTATATAAACAGCTATGTGTGTGGCACATGTTTTTATGGCTTTTCTGTTGAGTGCTTTGTTTTTGCTAGTTATGCATACTGCAATAATTTTTCCATATGTAATGAATACAGACCCAAGTGAGATAATAAAGACAACCACAGTAGAAATTAATCCATACACATTATTAATAGCCACACTGTCCTCACAGGACAGTTTAAACAGTGAGGCATTATCACAGAAAGGGCTTTCAATTTTATATTTGCAGCGAGACAGGCGTACAGTGAGTCCTATTAGAATTGTCACTGTAATTACTGACACCCCCCAGGCTAATGCTGAAAGTTTAACCACCATTTTATTGGTCATTATAGCTGAGTATCGCAGTGGATTACATATAGCCACATATCTGTCAAAGGCCATGATCATCAGTACATTGTGGCTTGCTGCTGCAAATACATGTACAAAATATGCTTGAACAACACAGTCCACAAATGTCATGTAGCGCTCTGAGGTTTCCCTTAAAATGTCCTGTAGTAATCGTGGCATAATAACAGTTGTCCCTAGTATATCGTTCAGTGGCAAGTTACAGAACAGAAAATGCATAGGTTGATGCAGATTCTTTTCAGTTGAGATCACAATTACAAGTCCAATGTTACATCCCATTGTAAAGATATAAGCCAAGAGAAGCAGGAGGAAGACAGGATAGGAGGACTGATGTGTAATTTTTAGTCCCTCCACAAGGAGTATATTGTTTGTGAATGTCTGGTTGTCCATTAGTTGCTCTACACAAAACCTGCAAAACAATAACAAAAAAGTAACAGCAGTCCTGTCACAGTTTGTTTTATATGTAAACCAGTTATGATACATATTTTATAGATAACAAGCTTTGTTTACTGTCTGATCAGTTTTTACAGTCACAGTTTTTGCACTAATAGCCTTGTTTTTTGAAACCACAAAATCATTACAAACTGTATTAGCACCACAAGTGTTTTATTTTATTTTATTTTTTGGTCCTCCCCCAACCATCTTAAGATTCTGAAATAACATTAAAGTTATGTAATGGCTGGTATTTGTATGTCTAACAAAAGAGTTCACACTTACACCGGAGGTTAGAAGCAATCACCAAGACTGATGTATTCTTCCACTGATGACAAGTTGTCAAGAAACCTTTACCTAGCCTTGCTTTTTATACTGTACAAGTTTTTTTTTTTTTTTTTTTCTGTCATCACCCAAGAGGGAAAAGTGATAGTACTTGGTGGCTTACAACCAGTGATAACTGTGGTGGTTATCTGCTTTAATTTCCTGTAGGGGTCATGTGACTCTTTGTTATGGTTGTCATTATAGCTCAATGCAAGGCTGGTAATCCTGCTCCTGGAGATCTTCCTTTTAATATCACTATTCTTAATTTTTTCCATTAATACGCCACCAGTTTTGCTGTCACCATAGACTTCATACATGTAAAGTTATCCTTTTTGACAGCTTCACTTTATTAGGTAGTAAAGTGCATATTGCTCAGTACTTAATAACATTCAGTTACATGTATATATATATATATATATATATATATATATATATATATATATTTTTACAATATTTTTCTGTCACATTTGCCACTTATGGAACATAACTAGTCTCAAACAACATCTCACTAGCCCAGCTACATATACACATTCCTTTGTGTATGATTTTATTTATGGTTTATGTATTTTTTTTCTGTAATACAATGGCACATGGTCAGATAGTCCTTTGTTTTGTTATCATTTATTGAGATTTAATGAGTCCAATATGGTATATGTTGCTAGAGATTAAAAAAATAAATAAAAATAAATAGGAAACCATCAGAAGTGATCGATTAATTATGACGTTAATGCATGTTAATTGTGTTTTGACAATTCTTTTTTTTTTTTTTTTTTAAATCCAGCATATAAGTGTAACATGTGCATCTACAAATGAAGGGTGCCAGACAAAAATCCCAAAGGAGTTGGTTTAAATGATCACAAGGACGAAGAACAAACACATACATAACTTAACACAATGATACTTTAAGAACCGACAAACTAGAACTAAACAGACCAGGTTTATAAACACAAAGGAAGTAATCAGAAGAACAGAAACAGGTGGGGAGTAAATCAATTAACTAAACAAGAAAAGGAACATGACCAAATAAGGAAAACTCAACAAACAGGAGAATAGAAGTCCATGATTATGACATTACTCCCCCCTCCTGGAAGGCTCGTCCCTGCCTCCGAGGCCGCAGCTCCGAAGCCCCCCCCCCCCAATAAAAATAATTCGGAAAACTTGCGGGGCTGGAGTCAGGGCCTGGAGCTGACACAGGGGCGAGCTCTGGGGGTGGAGATAACACTGGAGCTAACTGGGGTTCAGGGGCCCTCCCTGGGCCTGATGGGGGATCAGGAGCCCTCCCTGGGCTCGACGGGGAATCAGGAGCCTTCTCTAGGCTTAACTGGGGTTCATGAGCCCTTCCTGGGCTTAACTGGGGATCGGGAGCCTTTCCTGGACTCAACTGGGAATCAGGAACCCTCCTTGGGCTTAACTGGGGATCGGGAGCCCACCATGGGCTTAACTGGGGGTGCTCTGGAGATTAATAAGGGATGGACGGAACCAATGGAGACATAGGAGATTCAAGGCTGGGCGGAACCAGCGGAGACACAGGAGATTCAAGGCTGGGTGGAACCAGCGGAGACACAGAAAGTGGGAAGTGCTCTTGAGGGAAATCTGGGTAGAGGATGGGTGTGGAGAAATATGGAGGTAATGCCATATCCATGATACTAAAGCTGGGGGCTGGTGATGGAAAGTGTTCTGGAGGAGAGGGTGGTTTAATATATATATATATATATATATATATATATGGCTTGCCATATGACTCGGCACCGGCTGCCGCATTGGTGAGCTGAGGGAGATAGTGGAGTTCAGGAGGCTACTGGGCTGGTTGGGTTTGGGCAGGCGGGAGGAGCTGTTGGAGCGGTATGCAGAGGTTCCAGGCTCGGGGTGAGCAGGCGCAACACGGCTCGTTCCTGAGGGGACTGGATGAGGAAATTTTGGCTGATCATGAACTTCTTCCACTTCAAAGTCCAAATTGTTCAACCAGAGGACCAGATTAATAAGCTCGATCAAGGGGAAAATAACCACCAGGAAGAGTGCAACGGATTGTGTCCTCATCTAGCCCCAGCAAGAAACAAGCGCCCAGGAACGAGTCGTGATAACTCACCCGGTTTGCGAGCTCGAGGACATCCTCTACATATTGTTCCAACCTCCAACCGCTCTGCCTCAAACACCTCAGTTCTTCTTCAGCCTTCATTTTTTTCTTTTCGGTTTAGGTCAGTTCTTCTGTAACACGAGCATGTCTACAAATGAAGGGTGCCAGACGAAAATCCAAAAGGAGTTGGTTTTAATGATCACAAGGGCGAAGAACAAACACAGACTTGACTTGACTTGACTTGACTTGACTTGACTTGACTTGACACAATGATACTTTAAGAACCGACAAACTAGAACACAACAGACCGTGTTTATAAACACAAAGGAAGTAATCAGACGAACAGAAACAGGTGGGGAGTAAATCAATTAACTAAACAAGAAAAGGAACATGACCAAATAAGGAAAACTCAAGAAACATGAGAATAGAAGTCCATGATTGTGACAATAAGAAGGGTAGCAAAGAATAATTCATATTTTAAACTGGGATGTTCTGAAACTTGCAATAGATTTTTGTTGTAGAGTAACCTCTTAAATGTAAGAATGTTAAATGTTATAAACAAAGTGCATTTTTCGCCAACCAGACATGTCTCTTTTATAAACCTTGTCACACACCATATTCTGATTTGTATGTGATGAAGTAAACAATGTTTTTCATTTACACATTTACATTAAATGTACAACTCTCATGATTAATGGTCGAAAAGATACATCTTAGCTATAATAAGTAAAAATTCAACCCAGGACAGAGAGCTACAACCAGACTCAATCTTGAGATCTTTGACCTCTTCCTCACAGGAATAAACCACTCTCAGAATAGCTCAGAGACTGTTTCTACATATCTTAATTGCATAAGATCATTTTTAAAATGATGCTAAGAGGACTTCTAGCCAAACATCCTTCCACTGCATAACTCAATATCATGTCTGTAACCCACACATACTATATGACTTTAATATATTAATAACTCATTGTTTATATCCTTTTGAATAACTATTGAATAGTTTATAGCTTCATATGTGTGTTTTTTTATCCATATCTCAAATGCACATAACAATCAATAAAATTTAAAACATATCAATAACACAATAAAAAAATCATTAATATATTATACTCTGCAAGAGCGAGAAATGCGACTAATAAGATAACATGTTGATTTTGTATGGCAAGGAGAAACATAGTAACACCTAAGCTAAAACAATGTCTACTTGGTCAGGACACTATTATTGATTTGTCCAACATCGGGTTTAAAACTCATGACACAAACAATTCTTAAGCTTCTGGACATTCTTTTCTTTTTGCTAACATTTTCATACTTTTCAGATCCATGCCCTATGCAATGCAAACAAAAGTAGTTGAGAAGTTAAACCGTCTACAAAAGGAGCATATCATCTGACCCGCAAAGTACTTGGAGTGTGCTTGCACCAGTAGTTCTGATCCTGAAGGCTGATGTTTCCATAAGGCTCTTTGGCGAATATAAGTTGACGGTTAATCAAGTAGCATCCTTAGATCAGTACCCAATACTCTGTTTGGAAGATCTGAACAGTACACTGTCTGGATGTAAAAAGTTCTCTAAATTCGACCTGATTGACATCTACCAGCAGGTGGTGGTTGATAAGGAGTCTCAGAAGTATGTGAAAATAAACTCAGATCTGTCGAGCTCTGTTAACCTACCAGAGGTTACCTTTCAGAATGGTATCAGCTCCTGCTATTTTTCAAAGAATAATGAAAGGTTTGGTGCAGGGAATTCCCAAGGTAGCAATTTATTTGCATGATATCTTGATCACAGGTATGGATATGGCAGACCACTTAGAAAACCTGGCAGCAGTGTTGCAAAGGCTCAAAAGAGAGAAGTTTTTGTTCTTGCAGGTCGATACTGAGTATCTTGCTCATAAAGTAAACTCTCAAGGTCTCCAACACATAGAAAGGAAAGTGAGGTCCATAGTTGAGGCCTCTTTCTAATCTGTGCACAAAGTTTTGTTGTTATTATGTGTGTCTACAAATAAATGTAGACCCTTTACAGATTCGATTGATGTATTGCTCTTATCTGTATGATCAAAACTGAAAGTGTAATTTAAGTTCTTTTCGGGGTTATCAGGAGAAGATGCCTCAACATGCATATATGCGTGAATCGACTCCAAAGGGTTAAAGGGCAAAAGCAGATCATGTTACAGATTGTGTGTTCCTCCCTGTCCAAGCAACATCATGAGCGGGGATACACACAGTCTGTGCGTGGTCTGCTTGGGAGGGAAGCACGCTGAGTTCTCCGCGGTTCTGGCCCCACTTCCGTAAGGCAGAGCAGCAGCTGCACTCATGGGGTTCGCAGATGGATCTGGTGGAGGGAATGGAGATGGGCGAGTCCCTATCTTCTTCCTGACACACCAGATCCTCTCGCTTAATGGAAGTCTGTTCTTTGGTTTCTACCCCCCGGAGAGCGGGCTCGATGCTCCACCTATCTTTCTCCTAGGAGGTTGATGTGGAGAGCTTCGAGGATTCGCCTCCTCAGTCACTCCAATATGAGGAGTTGTTGGAAGTGGTTACTCGCGCGGTAAATAAATTAAACCCCATTCTGGCCGGGTTGAGTATGGTTCTCTGACCAGATTTCTCTTCTCGATGGCTCTCCATGGGAGATTCCCTTCAGGAGGGATCTCCTCTGACAGGCAGAGGATACGATTCTCCACCCCCACCCGGAGCTGTGGAAGTTATCATTCCCATAGTGTTTCGACGCAGCTCGAGTTGACGCAGCTCCTGCCTATGATGTCTTGCCCTTCCATTGAACTGATTTCACATGTGATTCAGAGCACGGTCATGCTGGGGGTGTTCCCATATCGTTTTGACACAGCGTCTAATTCCCTTCGGGGAACCATAGTCACACACGTAATCTGGAGATGTTTTACAAACGCTAGAAATGTGGCTTTCAAAGGAAAGATTGCTCTCAAATAGCACAACTAGGTTCCTAACTGATGAGGAAGAATTGACAGAGCAGCCATCGAGTCTTAGACAGTGTTCTAGGTTATTACACGCAAAGGTATTAGGTCCGATAAATAACACCTCTGTTTTTTCAGAATTTAGCAGTAAGAAATTACTCGTCATCCACTTTTTTATATCGACTATGCATTCCGTTAGTTTTTCAAATTGGTATGTTTCGCCGGGCCGCAAAGAAATATAGAGCTGAATGTCATCAGCATAACAGTGAAAGCTAACACCGTGTTTCCTGATGATATCTCCCAGGGTTAACATGTAAAGCGTGAAAAGTAATGGCCCTAGTACTGAGCCTTGAGGTACTCCATACTGCACTTATGATCGATATGATACCTCTCCATTCACTGCTACGAATTGATGGTGGTCAGATAATTATGATTTGAACCATGCTAATGCACTTTCACTAATGCCAACAGAGTTTTCTAGTCTATTCAAAAGAATGTTGTGGTCAATAGTCTCGAAAGCAGCTCTAAGATTCAGTAGCACTTAATAGAGAGATACAACCACGATCACATGTTAAAAACATGTCTTTTGTAACTCTAATGAGAGCAGTCTCAGTACTAAGATACTGTCTATATCCTGAATGGAAATCCTAACAGATACCGTTTTTCTCTAAGAAGGAATATAATTGTGAGGATACTACCTTTTCTAGTATCTTGGTCATAAAAGGGAGATTTGAGATCGGTCTGTAATTAACTAGTTGTTTGGGGTCAAGTTGTGATTTTTGAATGAGAGGCTTAAAAACAGCTAGTTTGAAGGTTTTGGGGACGTGTCCTAATGACAATAACAAATTAATAATATTAACAAATAAACAAAATAAACAAATAAATTTATCAATTTTATCTCTAATAGTATCAATCTTTGATGTAAAGTAGTTCATAAAGTCATTACTGCTATGCTATTGGGAAATGTCAACACCTGTTGATGCTTTCATTTTCATTAATTAAGCCACTGTATTGAATAAATACCTGGGGTAATGTATGTTTTCTTCTAAAAGAGACTAAAAGTAATCAGGTCTAGCAGTTTTTAATGTTTTTCTGTAGGATAGGGTATTTTCCCGCCAAGGAATACGAAATACCTCTAGTTTTAGACAATGTTATTCTTGTTTCCTATTTGCCGTGCTGCTGGTTTGTGATTGTAGCTCCGTGTAGCTTTGTTTTTCTGTAGAATCTCTATCTTACTTTCACTGTCTGTTGTTTAAAGTGACAAAATATAACTTAATTCCCACCATATTTCTGATATCATATATCAATCTAATCTGATTAATTTGATAGTTCGCTTTTATTCTAATTTTGCGAGTGCAGCCCACCTGCGGCGCATTAGCATTCGTTAGCCGGTTAGCTTGTCATTAGCGTTTCCATTCGTGCCTATTGCTGTTTTCTTTTCTCCTCTTTCTCGCAAGTTCATCAAACAACTGTGGTAAGAATCATTTTTCAATCACGGTGAGTAATGGCTTCTTCTCCTGCTATTAATGTTTGCAATGCTTGTCACATGTATAGTTTATCTCTCTCTGTCGGCTACAAGGGATTCACATGTGATGAATGCAGGGAAATAGTTAGGCTGACAGAGATTTCAGAATTAGAGACACACATGTAAACTTTAATTGAAGACAGTAAGAATGTGAGGGCTCTAGATACGGCTTTGGATGTGACTAGCTCAGGGAGTCCTGTACATTGTTCGATTCCGGTAACAGGTCCTCTACAGCAGGGCAACTGGGTGACTGTGAGGCGACATAGTCATGATAAAAACATCAAACAGGTTCTCCCCACTCAGTGGCGCACCCACTGAAAAACCTGATCAAAGTGCTCTAGTTATTGGTGATTCTATTGTACGGAACATGAAAATAGAGACATCAGCCACCATAGTCAAATGTTTACCGGGAGCCAGAGCGCCTGACATCTTGACAAATTTAAAAGTGCCAGCTAATGCTAAATGTAAATAATGTTATTCACGCCAGCGCTAATGATGTTCGACTTCTCCAGTCGGAGATCACTAAAAAAACAAACAAAAAAAATAAAATAACATAAAGAGGTGTGTGAACTTGCAAGCACAATGTCAGACACAAGCTGTGTCCCAAAGTTAAGTGCACGGACTCCGAAGTGCGCATTTGAAGTGCGAATGCGTCACAGTGGCGCGACGAAGGGTGTCCCAAACTGAAGTGTGTGGACTCCGAAGTGCGGATGTGAAGTGCGATTGCGTCACATCGTCACGACGTAAGCTGTCCCAAAGTCAGAATGCGCACTTCGAAGATCGCATTTGAAGTGCGAATGCGTCACCGCGGCGCGACGAAGACTGATGAGTTTCGAAAGTGACTTCAAATGCGCCCTTCATTTTCCATGAAAATGAAGTGTACATCTTATGGACCCTTCGCACCCTTCAATATCCCAGAATCACTTGCGCGCATATGACGAAGGTGTTTATATTCAGAGGCAGGTGAGAGTTCTGTGGAGGACTTCACATTGAAATGTAAGTATTGTGTTTTCATTTACTCAAATAGCGAAAGTGTTTAAAGCCAGGGGCTTTTTTTTAACATAAAGCCCACAAACAATAAGACAGCCACTATATAAGGCAATGGTCTTTCCCTTTGTTGTGTTTCTGTAGTGCAGTCATGCAGGAGATGTCTACAAACGTTTTAACCAAACTTAAGCACTTCAGTATTTTGTATGCATGTCCTGCTGTGTCATATTTTCTAATGTTAAGATCGCAAATCTGTCTTTTTCATAAGTGTTTCCATTTTCTTTTGTTTTAATACTATTCTGGAGAAAGTGAGCATGTGTTTTTGTTGTCAAGCCAAGAGAAAACAGTGGGGAAAAAATGAGTACATTACATTTTCCAATATATTTTTTAAATGTCATATTGTCAATGAAACAACCTAATTTCTGTAGTTTATTTTTGTGACGCAAGTTAAAAATGAAATGCATAAATTGTATACATTATTCATTTTTAGTGTGTAATTTATTAGTAAATAAGCCTGAGTACTTTCTGTACATTTTGTATTTTTGTTTTGCATATTCACATGTGTAAATAAAAGAAAAGTGCTTATGTACATTGTTAATTTTTTTTAATGTAGCTTATAATTTTTTTTCACAAAACATTATTTTATATGTTTATTTGTTTGTCCTGTAAATACTTTTTTACACATTAAAACAAATTGTTCTATACATAACATAATAAAGTACTTTTTACAACCATTTACAACATATCTTAGGTTTAACATCAGAAAAACGACATCAGTTTGAGCCCGGCCCTGCCTCCATGTGTTCTGGGGTCTTCAGGAGGTCAATCTCTTGGTGAATGGCCAGCACCTCCTCAGAGACTCGGAGGACAATGCGGTGACAGTGGAACGAGGGACATGTTAAACACTCTGGAGACCACTAGCAGACAGAAGAGAAACACCAGGGTCTGGATCGTGGTACACCATCACTGTTGCCGTTTACTTCCCAGTAGATCCAGCAGCACAGTCAGGGTCTCCCTGCTCAGAACAAACCATTAAACACCTGTCCAGCGCTGCCACATTCAGCTTTATCCTGCAGTACAGGGGTCTGCTCCAGAGTCAGCTTCAGAGCAGATCTACTGGAGGGGCATTGGATCATCGGCGGGGGGGCACTGTCGTTTGATAAATATTTTTTGACCCAATGGCAACATCGTAGTAGCATGGAAATCCAGACCTAAATCTGAAAGATCTATATAGAATGACAATGAACGATTTAGACTTGGGTTTTTATCTAAAAGAGGAACAGAAGACAGCGCTGTAATTTGCTGTTTTGCCGACCGGATACGGCAAGAGTCAGTTAGCTCCAATGATCTATATAGAATGACATTCTACCCTAGAATGTTAGCTCCAATGATCTATCTATAGAATTGTGACGAGTGGGGCGGGGCCAAGAGCCGTGGGAACGGAGCGAGGCCGGTGGAGTGATTGGGAAATGAGCGACACCTGCTCCACTCACCGGTCTCGATTCCCACGGAGGAGATTGGGAGGATACAAAAAGAGGAGCGACGACAGTGAAGGACGAGAGAGGACCAGGCCTGGGCTTTATTTTGTGTTTGGTTTTTGTTTGTGCGAGGCAGTCGCCCGTGAGGGGCTGTCGCGCTGTTTTATCTTTATTTGGTTATTAAAGTTTTATTTAAATGTTCGCCGGTTCCCGCCTCCTTCTTCCCATGACTATGGAGTTTTTTATTATTACAAGATTGTCATTATATAATTTTTTTTATTTTTTATTTTTAACTGTCTTGATTACTAATTCACAACAGATGACGATTGTTAGTTAAAACGTTCCGATTCCATATAAGGTTAGTATAGCCTAGTTCAGCACTTTGCGAATGGACAGCGACTCAAGTAGCACGTAGTAGCCTATTCTCGTGTTCGAGTTCAGTAGCCTACATTTTTGGGAAACGCGCGAGGAATTGCGGCTAATGTTTATAACCTTGCACGTAGAGAGCGCTTTTAAGAGCTAAGATAGGCTAGGCTACATCGTTATCGGGAAACCCCGGCCCAGAACAGATAGCCTAAACAACAGAACAGGACAGAAAATAATAATATAAATATAATATAGGCTAAATAAAAAAACATAATAAAATAGGCCTACAATAAATAGCAATATATTTTTTATACTTAAATAATTAACAAATTACGACGACAAAAATAAAACACTGAGTCAGTTTGAAGCTTTGAAAAACCTGCAAAAAAAAAATGTCCCCATCAGACAAAGTTTTTTCGTATAGATGTTTCTGAAAACTTAAGGCTTTTTTCTTCAGAAAACGAATTGGACATCATCACACAAATGTCTGCGTATTAAATCTTTTGGCGGTTGTCCGGAGCTAGCATTTGCAGAAGAAGCGCCAGCTCGGCTCTCATAGACCGTGGTACTGGTGGTCGTGGCCGTATCTAAGTCTACTGATTGACGAGGCTGCGGAGGTCTAAACCATTTTCGTAAATCCATTTTTTTTTTTTTTTTTTTTTTAAGATATTTTTTAAATTAGCTGCTAACAACTGTCTATAATATAGATGGACAAACTGTTCTTCAACTTGAAATGGATTTTGCGCGCATGCTGCAAATCAAATGTAACAAGTTTACTCGGCGAAGCCTAGTAACGTGCCATGAACAACCAAAATTATGCATTTTCCCCATTCTTTTTATTTTAATTAATTTAAGTTACAGTTTGAACATTTAATATTAAAATAATAACTAAAAGGGATATTTTTTTTGGCCAAATCAAAGTCACATATAATTACCATAATAAACACACAACTAACACAAACCACCAAAAAACCCCAAAACAGCGCCGGCGCTGGTCTGCTCTGATTTAGGGAAAGAAGGAAAAGAGAAATTGTTTAGAGCTATGACAACGTAATTAGTAGAAGAAATATTGACATACTTTAGTAAACTACTTTTAGTAACTACCAATACTATATTGGGGAAAAACTACTACTCATATTTACAACTTTAGCTGAAGGGATAGTTCACCAAAAAATATAAATTACAAACCTGGAGCAACTGAAGGGTGAGTAAATGATTACACAATTTTCATTTTTGGCTGAACTATCCTTTAGACAAAAGTATTATCTTGCATACTCTAATATACTTCAGGTATTGAGAGTAAAAGTAAAGGTATGTGCAGTATTGTCTTGAAAAAAAGAATTTGTCAGGATGGTTTTACATTAATAATACTGCTGCACTTCTGTGTATGTTGCAGTTTACTTCTAAATATGTTAAAGGTTATTAAATTTAAAGTTGCTGGACATTAATCTGTACTATGCTCTATTTTTTAAATACAGTTTTATTTTTATGGTTAACTGCCTAAAAAAATACGGGTTGCAAACCTGTCTACATATGGTCAAGACAATAAACTACATAAAATTGCACCTTTGTAAGATATCAGTCAGCATTTGAACTGCTATGTGTGTATTTTGATTGTTTTTCATAAAGTAAACTCAAGCCAGTACATGCATTTAAAGTTGTAATCCGACAAAGATCGCAGCAAACCAGTGTAGTTTAACTGGCCTCGGTCTTGGCTAAGTCTGAGGTTCATCACCGTCTCCTCCATTATGAGTAAATCATAAAAACAAAAACGAGCAGTTCTGGCTCCACCTATCCTGGCAGGACTGTCCTCTCATCAGCGCTCTTCTCGCACCGTTGCTATGCGTCAGAGCGCTAATCGGAAACACCTGGTGACGGGATTAGGAAATCCTGCGAAGGCGGAGCATCTCACGCACTTCGGAGCACCCTTCGAACACTTCGGAGGTCTGGTCTTCGAAGTCCGTGGCCTTCGAAGTGTGCACACTCAACTTTGGGACACAGCTACTGTAATATGCTCTGGTCCCCTCCCTGTTTACCGTGGTGATGAGATACATAGCAGATTGTCATCACTCAATGGCTGGATGTCTAAGTGGTGCCTGCAGAATAACATAGGTTTCATAGACAAATGGACGAGTTTTTGGGGCAGACCTGACCTTTTGAAAAGAGAAGTCTTCATCCCTCCTGGGGTGGTGCCGCTCATCTGTCTAGAAGTTTGTACTTGACTAACTGAGGCCCAAGTCAGGAAGCAGACAGACTGGCTAAACCGATCGTCTGCTAGCCGCCTCATTTCACAGAAATCAGTTAATTCTCAGCACATAGAGACTCTTTCACCTAGATATCACACTATAGAGACTGTGTCTGTTCCCCGAACTAGAAAATACAAAAGTCCAAACCAATTTAAGAGTAACAATTTAATTGATGTTCAACAAATAATAAAAACAGATGCTATACGGATAAACAAATGATAAAGCTTGGTTTATTAAATATCAGGTCCCTTTCTACGGAAGCACTTTTTGTAAATTTTATGATCACTGATCATAACCTAGATGTGCTCTGTTTGACAGAAACCTGGCTAAAACCTGATGATTACATTATTTTTAATGAGTCTACCCCCCAAGATTACAGTTATAAACATGAGCCACGTCCAAAAGGTAAAGTGGGAGGTGTTGCTTCAATTTATAGCAATGTTTCAGTATCCGTTAAAGGATTTTTAGGCTGCATTAATTAGGTAAACTGGAACTGGGAACAATTCCCATAACACCCAATGTACTTGCTACATTGTTACAAGAATGGCATCTACGCTAATATTAGTCTGTTTCTCTCTTATTCCAAGGTCACCATAGCAACCAGAACCAGTCTGTATCCAGATCAGATGGTCACTGCAGTAACCCGGATCCAGTACGTATCCAGACCAGATGGTGGATCAGCAACTAGAAAGGACCTCAATAGCCCTGAAAGACAGCGGAGACCAGGACAACTAGATGAGCCCCAGATACAGATCCCCTGTAAAGACCTTGTCTCAGACGACCACTGGGACAAAACCACAGGAACCAGTTGAGTCCTCTGTAAAATGTGACATTGCTGCAGCCTGGAATTGAACTGTTGGTTTCGTCTAGCCAGAGGAGAACTGGCCCTCCAACTGAGCCTGGTTTCTCCCATTTTTTTTTTCTCCATTCTGTCACCGATGGAGTTTTGGTTCCCTGCCGCTGTCACCTCTGGCTTGCTTAGTTGGGGACTTGATTGCAAAGATACTATTTAACCTTTTGAGCGGTACGGTCCCACATATGGGATTCTTATTTCCGTGGCCCTGAGAGTATGGTCCCACATATGACGTCGCATAACTGCCAAATTCAAACTGCGTTTTCGCGCGTTGGCTGGCGCTGAGCCAGAGACAGACGTGCACTGCTCTTGTCATATTATCACAACTATGCAGTATTATTAACCACATAATTCACATTTTAGGTTTCAGACATTTAAATACACATAAATACTAGTAAAACAATACATTTAGAGTTTGAAAAATACATGCATATGTCTTTAGAAGCAACAATAATAATCCATTTAAATTTAATTTGCAGACGTTTTTTATTCATATCAGATACACAGTGTAAGTAACTATAAAGTTCACTCTATTCTTCACCCAGTTCACCGGCCATTTATTACTTGTATTTCAGGAGAAACTGATGAATTCACTTGCTGTAAATCCGACTGACAGGACTCTCAGAACTGCAGCGCGAAAAAACATGGCGGCACCCATCTCACATTACAGATCACAATCAAGATCATTTAGAAAGGTTTTTAAACGACCAAACACACTCATTTACACATATTTGTGAATCGGAATATCCGATTGTTCATGAAATGGTATGGAAGTTTGTGAATATTTTAAATTAAAAAGGAAAAAGAAATAAAAGCGATCCATCTGTCATACAGTGTTATTGTAGACGCGGTGTGTCATGTGACAAGCCTGACAAAGAAACAGCTGACAAAGGAAGTACAACCTCTGCTGGGCCTTTTTTACAACAGAGTCAATGTGAATGTCCCACTTCAGGTCCTGAGAGATGGTGGTGCCCAGGAACCTGAATGACTCCACTGCAGTCAAAGTGCTGTCCATGATGGTGAGTGGGGGCAGAGCAGGGGGGTTTCTCCTGAAGTCCACGATCATCTCCACAGTTTTGAGCATGTTGAACTCCAGGTTGTTGTGACTGCACCAGACAGCCAGCTGCTCAACCTCAACCTTGTCTGTAAGCAGACTCGCCACCATCCTGAATGAGGCCAATGACTGTGGTGTCGTCTACAAACTTCAGGAGCTTGACAGAGGGATCTTTAGAGGTGCAGTCATTTGTGTTGAGGGAGAAGAGCAGTGGGGAGAGAACGCAGCCCAGAGGAGCTACGGTGCTGATGGTGCAGGTGTTGGATAGGATTTTTCCCAGCCTCACTAGCTGCTGCCTGTCTGTCAGGAAGCTGTGATCCACTGACAGATGGAGGTGGGTACAGAGAGCTGTGTGAGTTTATTCTAAAGGTTGTCCAGGATGATGATGTTGAAAGCGGAGCTGAAGTCCACAAACAAGATCCTTGCATAAGTCCCTGGTTTGTCCAGATGTTGGAGGATATAGTGCAATCCTATATTGACTGCATCATCCACAGAACTGTTTGCTTGGTAAGCAAACTGCAGGGGGTCCAGCAAGGGTCCAGTAATGTCCTTTAAGTAGCCCAGCACCAGTCTCTCAAATTACTTCATAACTACATATGTTAAAGCAACAGGTCTGTAGTCATTAAGTCCTGTGATTTTTGGTTTCTTAGGTAAGGGGATGATGGTGGAGCGTTTGAAGCAGGAGGGAACTTCACACAGCTCCAGGGATCTGTTGAAGATCAATGTGAAGATGGGTGATAGCTGGACAGCACAGGCTTTGAGGCAGGCTGGAGAGAGACCGTCTGGGCCTTTGGCTTTCCTTATCCTTATCTTGAGTACAGGCTGAGAAACAATAGGGGGGAGGGTGTTGATGGCTGTGTTGTGAGATGGTCAGAGCGGGTGTGGGGTGTCAGACCAGGCCTTTGCTTTTCAAACCTGCAGTAGAACTCGTTCAGGTCTTCAGCCAGGTGTTGACTGGCCTCAGTGCTGGGGTCTTGTAGCTGGTAATGGCTTTCAGGCCATTCCACACTGATGTAGAGTCATTACTTGAAAGCTGTTGTTTTAGCTTTTCAGAGTAGTTTAACTTTGCCACTCTTATCTCCCTATTCAGTGTGTATTTGGCCTGTCTGTACAAGTCTTTGTCCCCACTCCTGTAGGCGTCCTCTTTGGCCTGGCAAAGCTGTTTGAGTTTTGCATTGAACCAAGGTTTGTCGTTGTTAAAAGATAAATAAGTCCTGGTGGGAACACACATGTCCTCACGGAAACTGATGTAGGATGTCACAGTGTCAGTAAGCTCATCCAGATCAGTTGCTGCAGCCACAAAAACACTCCAATCAGTAAGTTCAAAGCAGGCCTGTAAATCTTGCTCTGCTTCAGCAGTCCATCTCTTTACAGTTTTAACTACAGGCTTATCAGATTTAAGTTTCTGCCTGTAGGCTGGTAGAAGGTAAACCAAACAGTGATTAGAGAATCCCAGCACTGCTCTGGGGACAGAGTGGTATGCATCCTTTAAAACAGTGTAGCAGTAGTTCAGTATATTGTTGTCTCTGGTGGGGCATGTGATGTTCTGTCTATATTTAGGCAGTTCACGGGTGAGATTAGCTTTATTAAAATCACAGAGAACGATAATGAAAGAGTCCGAATAGCGTGGTTCTGTGTGTGTGATCTGATCGGCCAACAGTTCTAGCGCGACACTCACACTCGCATCAAGAGGAATGTATACACTCACCAGAATAAATGAGGAAAACTCCCGCGGTGAATAAAAAGGCTTGCAGTTAATGAAGAAAGCTTCCAAATTTGGGCAGCACATCTTCTTTAAAACTGTCACATCTGTACACCAGCCTTCACTGATATAAAAACATAATCCACCACCTCTCGTTTTCCACGATGACTCGGTGACCCGGTCTGCTCTGAACAGCTGGAAGCCCGTTAGATGTAACACACTGTCCGGGATTGCTCCGTTCAGCCAGGTTTCCATGAAGCAGAGCGCAGCGGAGTTTAAAAATCCTTGTTTGTGCATGTGAGGAGTCGTAGTTCATCTAATTTATTTGCTAGGGAGCGGAGATTCGCCAGATTAATGCTCGGCAGCGGCGTCCTAAATCCGCGTTGTTGAAATTTAACAGGCGCCCTGGCGCGCTTTCCTCACTTGCTTCACCTGGAACGCTTGTATAGGAACACAGCTCCTCCAACTAAAATGTCCAATAAAATATCTGAATGCTCAAATGTTGGCAGAAAGTTATTTGGTGTGTGATATATGATGTCCAGTAGTGTGTTCCTAGTAAAGCTGATCGGAAAAATATCGCTTAAGACAGGACAAACAAACAAAAAGAGTACAGGTACCAAGGACCAACAAATGGCTGCCATCCACGGTGCCAACCGGAAATAAAAAATAATAATTAATTAATTAATGTTGTTCAGTTGCTTTGACACAATCTGTTTTGTTTAAAGTGCTATATTAATAAAGGTGACTTGACTTGACTTGACTTTTGTTTTCCTCCATTTGCGCTGCATTTTCTTACTCTTAAATTTGTTTGGACATTTTTTGTATTTTCTAGTTCAGGGAACAGACACAATCTCTATAGTGTGATATCTAGGAGAAAGAGTCTCTATTTGCTGAGAATTAACTGATTTCTGTGGTGTAAATCAAGCTAGCAGATGGTTGGTTTAGCCAGTCTGTCTGCTTCCTGACCTGGGCCCCAGTTAGTCAAGTGCAAACTCTAAGACTATGTGCCAAATTTCTAGAAAGAAGAGTGGCACCACCCCAGGAGGGATGAATTACCATCTCTTTTCAACAGGTCAGGTCTGCCCCAAAAACTTGTCCAATTGTCAATAAAACCTATGTTATTCTGTGAGCACCACTTAGACATCCAGCCATTTAAAGATGTGAGTCTGCTATGTATCTCATCGCCAAGGTAAGTGGGGAGGGGGCCAGAGCATACAGCATACAGTGTCTGACATCACACTTAAAAGTTCACTTACCTATTAATGTTATTTTTAGTGATCTCTGACTGACGAAGTCGAACATCATTGGCGCCGGTGTGAATAACAATCTTACTGAATTTTAAATTCAGCATTAGCCAGCACTTTTAAATTTGCCAAGTTGTCAGGTGCTCTGGCTCCCGATAAACATTGGACTATGGTGGCTGGTGTCTCTATTTTCACTTTCCGTACAATAGAATGGCCAATAATTAGAGCACTTTGATCAGGTTTTTCAGTGGGTGCGTCACTGAGTGGGGAGAACCTGTTTCATGTTTTGATTGGAACGTAAGAGCGGTGTTTTGACCTGCGACTATGCCGTCTCACAGTCATCCACAGCTGTATCTACAGCCCTCACATTCTTACTGTCCTCAGTTAAAGTTTGGATGCTTGTCTCTAATTCTGAAACCTTCTCTGTCAGCCTAACTATTTCCCTGCATTTATTTCATGTGAATCTCTCGTTGCTGACAGAGAGAACTAAACTATACATGTGGCAAGTGGTGCAAACAACAATAGCAGGAGAAGAAGCAATTACTCACCATGATTGAAGAATGATTCTCACTTACCAGATGAGTCCTCCGCACAATGTGACTTTGCTGCAGCCTGGAATTAAACTACTGGTTTTGTTTGGCCAGAGGAGAACTGGCCCCCTGATTTAGCCTGGTTTCTCCCAAGGATTTTTCTCCATTCTGTCACCGATGGAGTTTTGGTTCCTTGCTTACTAATGACTATTAATGTTGGGATAAGGCTTTATAAAGGATGAACTGACTATTTACTAATGCTTACCTAATGATTCATTGAGTGCAGTTATTATAAAGTGTTACCAAAAAAAATAAATAATAATAATAATTTAAAAAAACAACACAACACAGAGGGATACAGAACTCAGAAATATTTATTTCAAGATGCAATAAAATGAAACTGTACAACTGTGCATTTTATTTTTTTTCTATGAAATTTCAGGTTTATTTTTCTTTCTTTTTTTATCATGTGTACAGCTGTACAGTTTCAATTTTCACATCTTGAAAACATATTTCTGAGTTCTGTATCCCTCTGTGTTGTGTTTAACTTTTCTGTTTGGAAGATAAATGATTAATTAAATCTCCTTTGTAAATGCCTTACAGGGTATAAATAGTCCTCACTTTAGATGAGCTCACAAAAATAGATGGCTGGCAACCACTAAATGTTTTATAATAACCTGACTTAATCATGAATTACAGTAGGAATATGTGTCAATAAAGAAGTTATTAACACACTGAGCAACTATTATAATGTGTCTAAATAATAAGATTTATATATGTACTGTACATTTAAATAGTTTATTAATCTTCTTAATGATCTTATGAACCACTGACAACTCCTAATTAACTGGTTTGTAAATAACATAATCATTTAGAAATGATAAATTAATCGTTAATAAAGTATGGAAATACAATTATAACATTATAAATATGCTCAAGAACAAAACATTTATTAGTGTTTATAAACTTTATAAACTATAAAGTTATTAAGTATTTATAAACAGGCTCATTTTGTCAAAACACTACACACAACTGACACATCCACACATACAAGTATCAGAACATCTCAGATCTTTTGCAAAATGAAGCACTTCATTCAAAACTTTACAATAATTTAATAAAACCCAATTTTGGTACCATATGGCACACGCATGGTTCATACAGTTGGATTCTGTTTGAAATAATTTAGACACTGCTTTGCACAATCTTAAACACTTTTACAGTTTTTTTGGATTGCTTAAGAACGATTTTCAAAACAGGGCCCATTTTTTTAAAAAAAACAATACACACAATTAGCACAACCACATACCCAATTAGCAAAACACTACAGATCCTTTGCATAATTAAACATAATTATACACTTCTGTTTACAGTTTTTCTCAATCGATTTGGTACATTTCTCCTAACTCAGGTAACAGCTCTCAAAACAGTTAACACAGCAAACTAAACACACTCTCATGGTGGCAAAACCGTTAAGTATTCACTGCACAATGAAACACAGCATTTTATTCTAGCAATGCATTTATTAAAATCCAATATTAACATCAAAACTAAAAGGGTGTTCTCTGATTTTATAACAAATTCAGCAGAAGATACACAAAGAAATAAATGAAAATACATGTTTTTCATTAAGTTTTTTAATGAGGAGTTCAGGTGTATAACAAGTTGTCACCCCACACACACAAAAATATATATATATTTTATGCAAATAAGTACATAGGTAAATAAAAAATAAAGCGATAAATGTACTGCATTCATTGAATCAATTATTTTATTGATCAATTACATCTGGCAAGAGAATTTCATCAACATCACAGAAAATATTTTCACGAGTCATGCATCGTGGGAAAAAAACGCCTTCAATGCTGTATCCATCCTTGACATGCTTGTGCCCCAATATCTCCACAGGCCTCTTCCATCGCTTGAAGACTTACTTGGTTGTGATCATGTACTTTCCATGTCCAAGAGAAGAATTCCTCAATTGGATTCAGGAAAGGAGAATATGGTGGAAGAAACACCATCCTGAATTGTGGGTGATTCTCAAACCACTCTCGCACTAGTACTGAATGGTGGAATTGGACATTGTCCCAAACAACTACAAAATTCCACACCATTTGCTCCTGATCACCCTGCGGAAAGAGAATTTCATTGAGGAGGTTTAAAAAATGTAGGAGCCTTGCTGTGTTGTATGGTCCCAAGACAGCATTGTGTGCCACAACACCAGTTGTAGAAATTGCTGCACAGAGAGTGATGTTGCCTCCTCGTTGTCCAGGGACATTGACTGTAGCACGATGTCCAATCACATTTCTCCCTCTTCTCCTTTTTTTTGAAGATTGAAGCCTGCTTCATCAATATACAGGTACTCATAATGAGTTGCACTGCTATCCAACTCCAAGATTATCTAGAGTAAAAAGAACACAAGGTAAAATATAGTAAATTTGTGTTTTACAGTAATGGCATTGATTGCAGTCAATTTGTCAGTTGCTGAAGTTTGAGTTCACACTTTGAAGCAGCAGTATACATAGATATGCCTAAATCTTTTCACATATAGTAGCATGGAATAGTTTATAGACACATACTTAATTCAGGAAAAAATATATCTTTGACTTGACAGTAAAATTGCAGTAATTGGGTTGCACATACTTGAACAAACTGGAATCACAACTCCTTCACTCTAATGGAGTTCCTCTCAAAGGGCACTTTGTATACTTGCTTCATTCGGATAGCATTTCTCCTTAGAACACGGTCAATTGTGGAGAGACTGCATTGGTGGATATTGTGGAATAGTTGATTGTCCTGTGTTATTCTTTGCTGAATTTCTTTGAGGCAGAGGGTGTTGTTCTGGACCACCATGTCAACAATGGCATGCTCTTGTTCAACTGAAAAAAGTCTTGTTCGTCCACCTGAATGTTCTCGAACTTCAATTCTGAAAAAGGTTTGGACAAGCAGGAACATTTACTGTAGAGATCTAGACCTATGTCAAATAAGACTACATGGACTCTCATTGTAAAAGTAGAATGATATAGTTACTTACCGGTTTTCCCTCTGAAATATACGGATAATTGAAGCCACTGTGGATCTGTTTATATTGGGCTGAACTCTCTGGCCAGCTTCTCTCAGTGAGAGACCATGATTTATGACATGGTCAATAAGTGTGGCTCTGATTTCATTTGAAACACGCGTGTACCCTACCCTCATTCTACCTCTCCTCCCTCCTCTTACAACTTGGCCTCCTCTTCCTCTTTGCCCTCCTCTTCCTCCCTGTCCACCTCTTCTTATATTTTCTCTTTCCACTATACCATTGCCCTCCAATCTATCCATCTCTTCAATCTTTTCTCCTCTTCCTACATCCTCAGCTCTTCTCGCTCTTCCTCCTACATCTTCAGCTCTTCTTTCTCTTTCTCCATCTCCTCTTCCTCTACCCTGGCCACCACCTCTCACTCTTAAACCTCTTCTGTTTCCACTGCTCATACTTCTTTTTTGTTGTTGTTTTACTGTATCTCCTCATCTGTCTTTGTTCTTCTTCTCTTCCCCTTTTGTAGTTGTTGTAATTACGTAAGACAGCTGTGTGAACAATTAGGAAATTGACTTTTCTGTGTTGAGTGGATTACTAACTCATCAGATAACAATTTGGCGTTAATTGAAGACACAATGTGTGCGGCTGACTATTTTACAATTCACAGAGTTTTGTTTGTTGTGTTTTGAAAATGGTACAAAAATGCTTGTGATCTTTGTGAAGAACAATGAAAAAGTTACAAATGTTTTTCCTGATATATTAAAGATTTGGTTTGCTGTATGAACTGCTGTGATAAAATTTGGGATTTTTGTGCACAGAGTTTTGAGAAAATTATGCTTTTGATTTGTATGAAATGAAGGAGAATTTACTATCTGTAAATTACAAAGTGTACTGATCACTGTGTTAACTGTTTTGAGAGCTGTTACCTGAGTTTGGAGAAATGAACCAAATCGATTGAGGAAAACTGTAAAAACCACACTTTGTTACCATATGAAACACACATGTTTCACATTACTATACTCTTTTTGCACGAGTTACACTCTGCTGTGATAAACCTAAAACACTTTTAGCACTTCTACTTCCCTATGATTAGAGTAGGCTACCATCAACAAAGTACAAATATAATGTAAATTCACCAAACACTACACAAGACCAATGTTGCAGACTGAAGAAACTAAATTATTTGTCAACACGCCCAAACTGTTGACATGGAGATTCATAATACTGTAACAAAATGTCACTTTATGTATTGTACTGCAAGTTTACTGTAAAAAAAAATATTAATAAAAAAAAAATAGACATTGTCTCTTCGCCTAGCTGGATCTGGCCAGAGAATTTCATCAACATCGCAGGCAATGTTGTCATTGGAAAGAAACGTCTTTAATGAAGAATCCATCCTTGCATTGCTGCAACTTCCATCTGATCACAGGCCTCCTCCATGGCTTGGATGAGGGGTACCTCAGCCTGGAGACGGAGATCATATACCTTCAACCGCCATGCCGAGAAAAACTCTTCAATAGGGTTGAGGAATGGAGAGTATGGTGGAAGATATAGGATGGTGAAATGTGGATGTTGCTGAAACCAGTTCTTAACCAGAGCAGAGCGGTGGAAAGACACATTGTCCCAGACAACAATGTATTGCATATGATCGATTTGATTTGCTGCTGTTATGTTGTGCAATTGGTCCAAGAATGTAAGTATGAGTGCTGTGTTGTAAGGGCCCATATGGGCATGGCGGTGGAGGACCCCATTCTGTGTAATGGCTGCACAAAGTGTTATATTACCCCCACGTTGCCCTGGGACATTGACTATAGCCCTGTGGCCAATGATGTTTCTTCCCCTCCTTCGTGTTCTCGTCAGGTGGAACCCAGCCTCATCTACGTAAATGAACTCATGCTGGATCTCCTCTCCATCCATTCATAAAACTCTGAAGAACAGTGTCAGGCAAAATTGTGTAGTTCAGTGTAGATCTAGTATACATATTACAGTACAGTAAGAGATTATGAGACCGTATGCAAGATCACACTGCTAAAGTGAATACATACCTCTGCATAATCATGCTGCAGTTGTTTCACCCTTTCGGAATTGCGCTCGAAAGGCACTCGATAAATTTGCTTCATTTGAATAGTTTTTTTTTTTTTTAGGATGCGTGCCAGTGTTGATGTTGAGGCCTGATGGATATCGTTGAAACTGGCGTGGTTATTGACAATGTTAGCTTGGAGCTGGTTGAGTGTTATAGCATTGTTGGCCAAAACCATGTTTACTATCTCCCTCTCTTGCTGTTCTGTGAACATAGGAGGCCTTCCCCTTGTTGTTCCTGACCCTCAATCCTATGTAGAAAAAAAAAACAATAGTATACAATAGTACAGTAATTTCACAGGAAAAGGTAACAGAAGTGCTGATAGTGCATAGAATACAGTACTGTAAGCGGTTACTGAAACCATGCAGATGTTTTTGATATGATGATATTTTTAAAATACCTGTTTTCCAGTCGAAATGTTCTTATCACACTTGCCACTGTGTATCAGCTTAGATTTGGCTGTACTTGCAGTCCAGCCTCCCTCAGTGTCAGGCTGTGGTTGACAACGTGGTCAACCAGTGTTGCGCGGATCTCATTTGTCAAATTCTGTCCTCTTTGAGCACCTTCTTGTCTTTCACTTCCTCTTCCTCCCCTTCCTCCTCGTTCTCCTCCTCATCTTACTCTTTCTCTGACTCTTTCCATTGTGCTTGAAGACCGATGAACTCACCTGCTGCTTTTTATAGTGCTTATACACCTGATTGGTGTGTCTACAATTAAGCAAACAAGTGTTTGCACACCTGATTGGTTGGACGGTGCAGTAATTTGACAGTCAGTGCTTTGGTATTGCAAGGAAGTGACTTCATGATAGATTTTTGTGTGTAATGTATGTTAAGTGTGTTTAGTGTTTTGCAAATCACTGTGTGTAGAGTTTTGCAACAAGTGTGAGGTTGACAATGTGTTTATAGTTGTGCAAATATGGGCTGATGTTTTGCTTCTTGAGTGTAAGGTTTTGCTTATAGTGTACTACTTTTAATTTTAGTGTGTAAGCAATCCAAAAAAACTGTAACATTTCTATTTTTGATGCAATATGAGACAACTACTGCACATTCAAGAAAATATTTATTTTTCACCACATTGTAAAATTTTTCAGTACATCATCACAATTAGGCTGCATTTTGCACTGAAAATCAGAACATATTGCAAATACAACATACAGTGGTACATAAACTTTTGTGGAGATGACATAATGTCAAAATGTGAAAACACCTTAGCATCATCTCTTCATATAGCTGGGTATGGCCAATTCATCCATATCACAGTCAATGTCCACCCTCGCAAGACAGCGAGGGAAGAATCTTCTCAAATGGCAAATCCATCATTACAAAGACTCTGCATCTATTAGGTCACAGGCCTCCTCCATAGCTTGAATGAGGGGTATAACATAGGGTCAGTGATCATAATCCTTCCACTGCCATGCAAAAGGGGAAAAGGAAAGCAAGGGAGAGTGTTGTGCGAGGTACTGGAATAATGGGACCAGATACCTAGTCTGTCCAATAGTCTGTCTAAAAACATGAGTATGTGCTTGATGTTGTATGGACCTATTTTGGCATGCCAGTGGAAGACCCCATTCTGCATTAATTGCAGCATAGATTGTGATGTTACCACCACGTTGACCCGGGACATTCAAAAGAACTGTCTGGCCAAAGATGTTTCTCCCTATTCCTCTTCCTGCACCACTGCCTTTCAATTTTGTTGAAGACAAAAATTATATATTATATTATATTATATTATATTATATTATATTATATTATATTATATTATATTATATTATATTATATTATAGTGCTTACACCTTCATTGTTAAGTTTACAGTTAAGCACCTAAGTGTCTGCACACCTGATGGCTGAGTTTGATCAATAGGTTTTTATGTGTATATTGGAAAGCAGTGCCTTAAAATGGCAAAGAAGTGACATTATGTCAGATTTCTGTGTCTGATGTAGAGAAATGTGTTTAGTATCTTGCAAAACAGTGTGTGTAATGTTTTGCAAAAAGTGGGAGGCTGAGAATGTGCTTATAGTTGTGGAGATTTGGGCTGAGGTTTTGCACTTTGAGTGTAAGTTTTCACTAGCTGTGTGTTATTTTTAATTTTAACAACCCATAAACCATTAATATTTAAAAAAAAAAAAAAAAAAACTGTAATCAATACTGTATGTGATTCTGAATGTTTAAAATGGTTTCAATACTAATTTTCCACAGTATCGATTCACCAGTACCAGCAAACTAATTTTTCTTTTCATGCGCTTTAAGTTCAATTCACAACATGTGCTAGTTATGCTTTTTCACATAAGCATAATTTCCAATATTTTTGGGGGACAGGTAAACATTTCACATTGTAACACAGATTTATAAGAAGAAACATTTGTAAACCTTAACTTAAACTTAAAAGTCACTTAAAGTTCTCCCTGCACCAAAATAAAAGCTTGGGCATTTAACTCTTACAAGTGAAGGAATTAAGAAATTACAGTTTTTCTGAATTGCTAAAACATGTTTCTTGAAACCATCACTCATTTTCTCAAAACCTTAAACCTTAAACTAAATTCAAGAAACTTTTGACTCTTCTATCAAAATCAAACAATCACTGCAAAACCATTTCACTTGCACTCAAAATCAAACGGTGTTCTCAGATCCCATACTCATGAGTCAATAAAATAAACACTTCAGAGCATTCATTAGACACTGCAGAGAAGTGCTAGAAAAAGAGAGAGAAAAGAAAAAAACAAACTCTGGTCTGACAGAAATTATGTAAAATACAATTTAGTCTATGTAAGTAGATCTTTTATTGGAAATATAAATATATTGTAACACCTCACCATGTGAAGACACTGATTTAGTGCCCCCCTAAAATTAATAACAAGTTAAGTTACAAAGCAGTTACTAAAGACTTATATTCCTAAAACATCACTTGTATGATTGGATCCAAAGACAGAGTTTGAAGATTATCACAGCATTGTATGTATTTCTAAAGGGAAGTTACTCACTCAACACATTAAATGCTGTTACCAGTGTATAATAATATAATAAATTAAGACGCTCCTTTTTCTCTGCACCAAAATTTTACAAACTTCTGTCTTATTTCTTTAGTTTGTAAACCATATACTAAAGGATTTAGTCCTGGTGGTACAATGTGGAACATTATACTTGCTAGTTTCCTGCTCTCAGAGTAGAGAGGAAAACGATGGAGAAAAATAAAAGTGGAACCAGAAACAAGCATGATTAAATAAACAGCTAAATGAGTGCTGCAAGTTTTTATGGCTTTGCTGTTTAGTGCTTTGTTTTTGCTAGTTATGCATACATTAGCAATTTTACCATATGTTATGAATATAGAAAGAATTGAGAAAGAAAATAAAACCACAGTATAAATTATTCCATACACATTATTAACAACAACACCATCCTCACAGGACAGTTTAAACAGTGAGGCATTGTCACAGAAAGGATTTTCAATTTTAGATCTGCAGTGAGACAGTCGCACAGTAAGTCCTATCAGAATTGTCACCATAAGTACCGACAGGCCCCAAGCTGATGCTGATAATTTAACCACCATTTTATTGGTCATTATAGTCGTGTATCGCAGTGGATTGCATATAGCCACATATCTGTCAAAGGCCATGATTATAAGAACATAATGGCAAGCTGCTACAAATATATGCACAAAATATGCTTGAACAACACACTCCACATATGTCATATAGCGCTCAGACGTTTCTTTTAAAATGTCCTGCAATAAGCGTGGCAAAATCACAGTTGTCCCTAATATATCATTCAGTGGCAAGTTACAGAACAGAAAATGCATAGGATGATGTAGATTCTTCTCTGTTGAGATCAGAATTACAAGTGCAATATTGGAAACCATTATGAAGACATAAACCAAAAGAAGAAATGTGAAAACAACATAGGTAGACTGGGGTGTAACTTGAAGTCCCTCCACTAGGAGAATATTGTGTCTGAATGTCAGGTTGTCCATTTCATGCACAAAACCTGCAAAGAGTAACAGTCAGACATATCATATTCATTTATAAAATTTCAGCATAGATTACTATTGTACTTTAAAGATTTATATAGATGATGTCCATATATAAACAATATGTATGTCATTTTACATAGCTGCTTGTTGTCTAAACAGGTTAAACAGTCCACACTGTTTGTCATATGCCAATATAAGCACAATTAATAAGAATTTTAGCAAAACATGGAAACACTGAAGTATTGTATAGCAAACAGACATATCAAGGAATTTGATATAAACATGTTGTAAAGTTAGGAAATATTTGGTAGTTACCTAGTATTAGTTGACTATGTAAAACAACACATACTTACTGCAGATGGATTCTTTTATTACTAAGGGAGTTGATTTATTGATTAATATGTTGCCTTAATGAAGTCACAGTCAACTCAGTATCCAGTGTTGCCTAAATACTAACTTGCACTTCTCTGAATTTTTACCTGCCCTCACCTTTTAATATGTGGTTCCAAGGTGTTTCTATGATACTATCACCCCAGAGGGGAAAACTGATTTATGTCACTTGTTACCATGATCATAGACATTGATAAAATGATATACAATGATATGATAGTTATTCTGTTCAATATATATATATATATATATATATATATATATATATATATATATATATATATATATATATATATATATATATATATATATATATATAGAATATATTGAGTCTGCAATGACTAATATATCAATAGCTGGGCAAGAAAGGAATAAAAAGTTTTTTCTGTGCCAAGTACTATAGCATGATTAAAAATATAAATGATTAATAAAGGAAAGGTTGTATTAGTTTTTGTATTAAAACATACTTTTTTATTATTATTCAGAGATTTTTTAATGTATTATTATTATATCTGCATTCAGTATTAGGTGTATTAGATTACAAAGTAACTAGTTATTGTAATCTAATAAAAAAATTGTTTGGTACAGTGCAGGTTTGGTTCTAGGGATTTCAGTTGTTACAATTGCAATAAGTGAGTTACACATTTCTAAAGACTTTTATACAAAATGTGTTTAATTATATTATACAATATATGTATATTTTGCTTGCTTTGTGACAACTGAAGGCTTTGCGCTTAGCACAGAAAAAAAAAAATAATGTGACAGAGCAAATATACATATTATTGTGAAATTGAAAAGAATCCTACACATATATCCTATAAATTTTTTAAAGAGGGACTGCTGAATGAGATTTAAATGCATACAGAAGTCATATGTATACTTGTGACATGATAGCAGTAAAACGGTGTTCAGTGTGCAAAATACATTACATATCTAATGGTACAAAATAAATGTAAAAAGTAAATAAATAAATAAAAATGATCTGGGAGGTATTCCAAAAAGCAGGTTATGTGACATACCCAGGTATGTTTGAGGATAAGCGAGTGGATAACCTCAGCTTTCGGTTCCTAAATCGGAACTGCTCCGGAGCAGGTTATGTTCCAGGGTTAGTTTACTTCAGTGCACGATTGATCTACTGACAAGTGGGCCTGCACAATGTTATATATTAGTACAATAAAGTTATGTATATAGCTTACTATATATATATATATATATATATATATATATATATATATATATATATATATATATATATATATAATTTTTATTCTCAAGGATTAAAGAGTAAACAGAAAAAAAAATTACAATGATTGCATAACCATCAATTAGGTGGCGATATGCACTAAGCATGTAAATGACCATTGAACAAAAGAAGAAGAAACAGCATGGCACACTTTTCCTTAGCGTCCGTTTCCATAGTGACTCGTCGATTCGTCGCTCTGTTGAGAATGTCTTGAGTCTTAATCAGGAACATATTCTATGTTGAATGAACTTACCCCCAGATGCGTTTTTGGAACCACATACCTTGAGTAAGCAAGGTTTGGGGTATGTATATACACAATAATATGTATATACACATTTAAAAGATAACCTATCTAAATTATAGATCATAACTTAAAGGTCTGATACTTCCTTTTTCACTACTGTTTGCCACCTCTTTCTGTAGTTTTCTCAGTTTTTTCTCTCATATTTTAACTTTAGCAGATCAGCATGGTGTTCACACAACACATTTTTGGCACAAACACTAAAAAGAAAAACTTTTTGAGACTGGAATAATACTATGAAAAATATTTTTTGACTCTCACTGCCAGCAGCTTACATTCTAGGGACAGGAAATCACAGCTACTTTCAAACAGACAAGTAAGAAAATGCCTTTTGTGGAAAATATTTGCTGTAGGGGTAGGTGGATGATTATCATTTTGCAATCTAGAGTTCAGTAGTCTGATGGCCTGCAAGAAGAAGCTGTGTCGTGTTCTGCTGGTTCGGGTCCTGATGCTGCAGTACCGTCTGCCTGATGGTAGCAGTGAGAAGAGTTTGTGGCTCAGGTGGCAGTTGTCTCTGATGATCTTCCATGCTTTCCTCACACATCTCTGGGTGTAGATGTCCTGGAGGGAGGGAAGCTCACCTCCGACGATGTGCCGGGCTGTCTGAACTATTCTCTGCAGGGCATTCCGGTTGAGAGCGGTGCAGTTCCTATACCAGGTGGTGATGCAGCCAATCAGGATGCTCTCCACAGTACAACTGTATAACTGTCTGAGGATTTTTGAGCTCAGACCAAATTTCTTCAGTCGCCTGAGGAAGAAGAGATGCTGGTGGGTTTTCCTCACTACTGAATGTGTGTGAGTAGTCCAGGTGAGGTCCTCGGTGATGTGAATGCAGAGGAACTTGAAGCTACAGACCCGCTCCACTGGAGTCCCTTCGATGGTGATGGGGGAGTGCTCACTGTTCTGTCTCCTGAAATCCACCACTAGTTCCTTGGTCTTCTTGATGTTCAGAGTAAGGGTGGAACAGACTGCGGAAAAAAATAGAACACACAGTTCTGCATGTGCTAGGACCGCGGTTCAACTTAAGGGCCGTTACATAGTCAACGCATCGGTACACATACGCGTTCCCCAAGGCTACGCATTGCTACGCTTTGGCAGCCATTATGCATCGGTGCGTAGCCAAATGTGTCGTCCTATTTTTTGTCCTATTATTTTTGCTCGCGTTGACTATGTAACGGCCCTAAATCTGACAACGCATCTGTAATATGGTTTGTTATAAATAACACATAAAAAAAAAACAGGGTCCGGCTAATGAATGTTTCTGTTGATGGATGCGCATTCTGGCTTCCCAGTACATTACAACAACAGCGATGAAAAAAGAAAATAAGCGGACAAACCATTCACTCTTGTTCATCACCCGGGTGCTGATAGTGTGCTTGCACAGGTGAGAACTGAACAGCACACGTTGATATTTGTATTTAAACCAAACTCATTTGGATTTGACAGTATAAACATTTAAAAGCCAGAGGACACGAGCTCGCGCGTGCAGTGAGAAGATTTGTGTTTGCGCTCATCCGAAGCATGCAAACTCACGTCTCAGAACACACAAATATTAAGCTCTCTCTGAAGTATTGTGTTTAAACTGACAAATTCACACAAAAATTATGTCAAAATGCCCGTCTTGGTAAGTATCCTATAGCAGACATAGCCGGCTGAACGTACTGTATCAGTGCACTGGATTACTGCATTCTCTTAAAGTGAACAGCAACAACAAAGAAATCAATCACCGCTCTTGATTGAATAGCTTTTGTAACTTTAATAAAGATTCATCTTTAATTTATACAGTCAAATACACAATGCTGTTTTACATTTCAGTCATTTATTCAATTTCTGTACCTAAAAACTAATGTTAGACCTACCTAAAAATTATTTTATTTGTATCTTTACTCTATTGTATTTATTTGTGCTGTTGCTGGTAGTTAGATTATTCTTATTTTCTTAATTTTACACTATAGTTTATCCCTAAACATAGCACACACCGAACCGTACCGAAACCGTCACTCCAAAAACCGAACCATGATTAAGTTGAACCCATGTGTGATTCCACCCCTAGATCAGAGAGAGGTTGTTGTTGTGGCATCAGTTAGTCAGGGTGCGCACCTCTTCTCTGTAGGCTGTTTCATCATTTTCTGTGATCAGGCCTTCCACCGTTGTGTCATCCGCAGATTTGATGATGACGTTGGAGCTATGTGTGGCTACACAGTCATGCGTGTACAGGGAGTACAGGAGAGGACTGAGAACACAGCCCTGTGGGGCTCCAGTATTGAGGGTCAGCGGGAGGAGATGTTGCTGCCAACTTTGACCACCTGCCAGTGAACTGTTCAGACCCCGGAGTTTCACCACAAGCTTAGAGGGCACTATGGTATTAAACGGTGAGCTGTAGTCAACAAACAACATTGAAAAGATATAAGTTGTTGATGAAGTTTACTCCTTTTAACTTGGGGGTTCTTTGTAGTCATGTATTAATCCCAAGCAACCATGAAAGCATTTTAGTTCCTCTTGCCAGGAGTGGTCCACTGATAACCGACTGAACCATGTCACAATGACATGGAGACAGGAAACAAATTACCTCATCATCCAGTCCCATCTAAAGGCAGGCAATGAAAGTAGTGTTGCTCCAACTCACCAGATGGGAAAACTCTAGAGGATGACCTGCTCCAGAGGATGACCATTTTACATAGTAAGTCCTTACATAGGAACAGTGAGACCAGATAAGGGGGAAATAGAGAGTGACTGCTTTTATGTAAGACTTGATGAGGACTTGATGATCATCTGTGGAAGGTGTGGAAATGCCTGACTGGTTGCAAGTTTTAACCAGAAGGAATGTGGACAGGGCTAGTGACTAAGGATAGTAACTGGACTGGTGACTATGTGTAATAAGTCATCACCAGACGGGGAATCCATCTTGCAAGCTTTATTGAACAATTCGTGGTCGTACAGGCAGGGATCAGTACCAGCAAACACAACAGTAGAGGTAACCAGAATCGTCGTCAAACACAGGCAATAGATCGGGGTAGCAGGCAATATTCAGAGTCCAATAAACAATCCAAGGTCAAGAGGCGGGCAGCAATGGTTCAAGAGACGGCAAACAAACAGAACTGGTAAACAAGAAATCAAACACGGGAAATAACGCTTGGAAATGTCAGCCGGAGCAAAACAAGACTTCGCGTTAGACTGATGGAGTTGTGCAGCTTAAATAGCCGTACAAATAAGCTGCACCTGTGTGAAGATCAGAGTCCGAGGCACGGGGATGATGGGTATTGTAGTTGTGAATCAGTTTAAGTGAGTGTGGGTGCGTGAGAGTCAATATTCAGGAGATGGAGCCCTCTGCTGGCCAGTAGCGGGAATCACGGGGTTCGTCTCCGTGACAGAGCCCCCTCCCTGCGAGCGACTCCTGGCGCGAGATGGTAGACGACGTCGGGGTCTACCGCGTGGTCGAGGGGCCGGTCTCTCCGGATGTAACCGATGGAACTCAGTGATGAGGTTTGGGGTCTAGTATGTTGTCAGCATTGACCCAGGATTGTTCCTCCGGACCGTACCCCTCCCAGTCGACCAGATACTGCAGGATGAGTCCACGACGCCTGGAGTTAAGAAGTTCTCGCACCTGGTAAGTTTCCTCAGTCTCAATCTGGACGGGCTGGGGACTCTGCTCACGGGACCTCCCCTCTCCCTCCTCTCCAGGGGCCACAGCGGGCTTGAGCAGAGATACATGAAAAGTGGGAGAGATGCGATAGGTGTCAGGTAATGCAAGACGGAATGAAACAGGAGTGATCTGATGTGTAATCTTGAATGGACCCACGTACCTTGGACTTAACTTCTTGCAGGGTAGTCGTAGACGGAGATCTCGGGTAGAGAGCCACACGTATTGTCCGGGTTGGTATACAGGCCCAGGACGCCGACGGTGGTCAGCATGTTCCTTTTGATGGCGGATGGCTCGTTGAAGATGTACGTGAGCTTGGTTCCAAGTCTCCTCACTGCGTTGCAACCAGTCCGTGACGGCGGGTACGTCGGTGGGTTCCCCGGACCAGGGAAACATGGGAGGCTGATAGCCTAGGATGCACTTAAAGGGAGTTATACCAGTAGCTGGCTTGACCAGGGAGTTCTGTGCGTACTCAGCCCAAAGGAGGTACCGTGCCCAATCTTCTTGGTTGGAACTACAATATGATCTCAGGAACCGGGTGAGTTCCTGATTGAGTCTTTCGACCTGACCGTTGGATTGAGGGTGGTAACCGGAGGTCAGGCTTACGTTTACATCGAGGGCTTGGAAGGCTTTCCAGAGACGGGATGTGAATTGAGGACCTCTATCGGAGACTATATCTTCCGGTAGTCCGTAGAGACGGAAGACCCAGTTACAGAGTAGTTCGGCAGTTTGCAGAGCAGTAGGCAGTTTGGGTAGAGGAATAAGGCGACAGGCTTTGGAGAATCGATCAATCACAGTAAGAACAACAGTGTTACCTTGAGAGACAGGTAGATCAGTGATAAAGTCTATTGCCAGGTGGGACCAAGGTCGTTGTGGGATGGCGAGTGGTTGGAGTAATCCGGCTGGCAATTGGCGGGGAGTCTTGTGCGCATTACAGGTTTGGCATTGTTGGATGAAGGCTATGGTGTCTTTGGGTAATGATTCCCACCAGAACCGGTTCTGAAGCAGATGAATGGTAGCCGTGATACCTGGATGACCGGATGCGGGCAAACAGTGCGTGTGGTTGAGTATTTGATCGCGTAGAGTGGGTGGTACGTAAACCTTATCAGGAGGACAAGTTGTTGGAGGTGCATGTTGAGAGTTGTGTTGTTGGATAAGTGTCATGATGTCCCATTGTACGGGTGCAATGATTACCTTGAGAGGGAGTATAGATTCAGGTTCGGAGGAGATCTGTTCATCTTCGTGAATACGGGATAGCGCATCTGCCTTTGTGTTCTTGGAGCCCGGACGGTAGGTAACTGAGAAGTCAAATCGGGAGAAAAACAATGACCATCTTGCCTGCCGTGGATTGAGGCGCTTGGCTGAGCGCAAATACTCAAGGTTCTTATGATCTGTTAGTACAGTGAAAGGAAAGTTGGCCCCCTCCAGCCAGTGTCTCCACTCCTCGAAGGCCGCCTTCATAGCGAGGAGTTCACAGTCTCCTACGTCGTAGTTACGTTCAGCAGCATTGAGTTTGCGGGAGTAAAAGGCACATGGGTGGAGTTTAGCGGTAGAACTCTGGCGTTGAGAGAGAATAGCCCCGATACCAGTGTTGGAGGCGTCCACTTCGACGAGAAACTGAAGAGATGGGTCAGGATGGTGGAGTATGGGTGCAGTCACAAACCGTTTCTTTAGTTCTTGGAATGCTTGGAGAGCAGCCTCTGACCAGTGTAGCCAATGGGTTCCTTTTTTGACCATTGACGTGAGGGGACTGACCACAGAGCTGAAGTTTCTGATGAAACGGCGTTAGAAATTAGCAAACCCCAGAAAGCGTTGGAGTTCCTTTAGTGTTTTGGGTTCGGACCATTTGAGAACGGCATTGACTTTGCTCTCATCCATGGCGACCCCCTCTGGACTGATGACGTACCCCAGGAAGGTGCTGGAGGTGGTATGGAATTCACACTTATCCGCCTTGGCATAGAGTTGATGTTCAATGAGTCGCTGCAGCACGGCTCTCACATGTTGGATATGTTCCTCCAGGGTCTCTGAATAGATCAAGATATCGTCAATGTATATGATAACAGTCCTATTTAGCATGTCTCTGAAGATGTCATTGACAAAGGATTGGAAAACCGAAGGACTATTGACCAGTCCGAACGGCATCACCCGGTATTCGTAGTGCCCATTGGTGGTTGAGAAAGCTGTTTTCCACTTGTCCCCCTCCCTAATGCGGATGAGGTTGTATGCGCAGCGCAAATCCAATTTGGTGTAGTATTGTGCAGTTCGTAGCTGTTCTAATGCAGAGGGCACCAGTGGAAGTGGATAGCGAAACTTTACTGTTATCTCGTTGAGTCCACGATAATCGATGCAAGGGCGCAAACCTCCATCCTTCCTTACGGACAAAGAAGAAGCCAGCTGAAGCAGGAGAGGTGGACGGACGTATGAACCCCTTCTCCAACTCCTCCTCGATGTACTTGGCCATAGCTTCTGACTCGGGTAATGATAATGGAAATACTCGTCCCCGGGGTGGTGATGAGCCTGGAATTAGATCAATGGCACAATCGTGACTGCGGTGTGGTGGTAATGTGTTTGCTTGTACCTTGCTGAAGGCGGTGGCGAGATCGTGATACTCCTTGGGCAGATTGGGAAAGCTGGTGGAGTCCGAGTCTAACGTGACGACTTGCACAGTCATGGGAGAGATGGTCGGAAGGCATGATTTCTGACACTGGGTGCTCCATCTAAGAATTTGTCCCTCTCTCCACGACACCTGAGGGTCATGCAGTCGGAGCCAGGGCAAGCCCAAAATAACAGGAGTGTTAGATACAGGGAGCACGTAGAATTGAATGGTTTCTTGATGTAGCAGACCGGTTAACATTTGCAGTTCTTGAGTGCGGTGAGTAATCAATCCATACCCCAAAAGGGCGTCCATCTATTGTGGCTACAGACAGAGAATTTGTACATGAAATTAGAGAAATGTTATTCCTTTTGGAAAATTCTTCAGAGATAAAATTCCCAGCTGCTCCTGAGTCAAGTAGAGCAGTGGTAGCCACACGAACGTTGTTAGTCTTGATTACCAGAGGGACTGAGACACAGTTAAAAGATGCACTCACCGATTTAGGAGTACAAGAAGAGTGACGTGACGGGCAAGTAATTCGTTGATGTCCCGGAGCGCCACAGTAGAGACAGAGTCGGTTAGACATGCGGCGGTGACGTTCCTCAGCCGTCAGATGATAGGAGTTGATCTGCATGGGTTCTGTAGTTTCTGCGGATCGCGTTGTCGTAACGGGGAAGAGGCGTTGAGCGCTGACACGGCGAGAGCGTTGTAGGTTATCAATGGTGATGGTTAGCGAAATGAGATCACTCAGAGTTCTCCCCTCATCACGGCAAGCGAGTTCGGTTTGCAGTTCGTGATTAAGCCCCTTGCGAAACAATACTTTCAGCGTGTCACTCACCCATGACGTTTGAGCAGCCAGTGTACGAAAGTTCATGGCATATTCCGCTGCTGTTAATCCTCCCTGCGATAATTCCAGCAGACGCTCACCCGCTCCTTTCCCCTCTTGGGGGTGATCAAACACCTCACGGAATCGCACCAGAAAGTCAGTGAAAGTGGTGAACGCTGTTCCATCCTCGCACCATACAGCCGTTATCCATTCCAAAGCTCTTCCCGTTAATAATGAGCAAACGAAGGCGATCTTACCAGCATCAGTGGCGTAAAGGGTGGGTTGTTGCTCGACGAACAGCGAGCATTGCAGTAGGAAGCCCTTACACTTGGTAGAGTCCCCGTCAAATTTCTCCGGGTAAGCCAGTCGTGGATTAACTTGCGCTGGCGTTCCTGCCGCGTGGGCAATGGTGGCCGCTGCCGGTGGTGGTGACGTCACGGCAGTGCTGTGGAGGTTTTGAACAGCCTTTACCAGTTCCTCAGTGATTGAAGTCAAATGATTCAATTGATGCTGGTTAGCAGCGATTTGACTTGCCTGGGCGGCCATTGTAGCACACAGATGATCGTAAGCCGCTGGATTCGGTTGAGGCGAAGTCTTCTGTAATAAGTCATCACCAGACGGGGAATCCATCTTGCAAGCTTTATTGAACAACTCGTGGTCGTACAGGCAGGGATCAGTACCAGCAAACACAACAGTAGAGGTAACCAGAATCGTCGTCAAACACAGGCAATAGATCGGGGGTAGCAGGCAATATTCAGAGTCCAATAAACAATCCAAGGTCAAGAGGCGGGCAGCAATGGTTCAAGAGACGGCAAACAAACAGAACTGGTAAACAGGAAATCAAACACGTGAAATAACGCTTGGAAATGTCAGCCGGAGCAAAACAAGACTTCACGTTAGACTGATGGAGTTGTGCAGCTTAAATAGCCGTACAAATAAGCTGCACCTGTGTGATGATCAGAGTCCGAGGCACGGGGATGATGGGTATTGTAGTTGTGAATCAGTTTAAGTGAGTGTGGGTGCGTGAGAGTCAATATTCAGGAGATGGAGCCCTCTGCTGGCCAGTAGCGGGAATCACGGGGTTCGTCTCCGTGACACTATGATTGTGACAACTGTTACCACTAGTTTATTGTAACGCCACGCCAGCAGAGGGAGCTCTCACCTGAGTATTGACTGTTTACCGCTCCCTCTGCTTCTACAGTCATTTCCTGTTTGGGACTATTTAACATGAGTCAGCATGTTACTTCACTGCGAAGTATTGCCAGTTTACCTGCCTTACCGAGCGGTTTCCTTGTGATTATTCTGACTGCCTGTTTGTTTATGATTCTGCCTGTTTCCTCGTTCACGTCTCTTGGATTGCCCCATTGGATTTACTGCATGATTGGACTGATGTTTGTGTTTGACCTGTTTGCCTGCCTACTCGTCTCTGCCTATTGGATTACCCCTGTGCATGTTGAAAGATCGGACTGCCATTACGGTACTGACACTTTGCCTGGTTTCACGACTCTGATTGTAAGATCTTCCCTTAATAAACTCCTGCAAATGGATTCTCATGCTGCCTCAGCCTCGTCGTTACATTTATAAATTTAAAGAAAAAATAAAAAAAAAACTGTGCCATTTTAGAAGTTAAATTAGTTTAATGTTTAAATAATTCATTAATTCAAAAATAAATCAAATATACAGAGGTTGCAGTGTTGGGGAGTGGCTAGCTACAAGTAGCTTTACAGTAGCGACGCCACTTTTAAAACAGTGTAGCTTTTCGTGTAGCTAACTACTTTTCTCCAGCAAGTAGCAGTGTAGCGCGACCAAACGCTACATTACGCTTTGTGTTCAGGCGAGTCACAAGCCTTAATGCATTTAAACAGCAGAGCATCTTTTTCTGACTAGATCACAAACTAATTTTTTTCATTACCGCCATCTGCTGTGATATCACGCATCGGACGACTTTACACTCTACAGATCGTCTGATGATATTGCAAAGGATGTACAGGAGTGGATATGTCACATGAATCAACTGTAATGTTTGTAAAACAAAGATTAAATGCGGTCTATGTCGAAGACTTAAAGCACATACAGGAGGTGAATAATAGCCTTTTTAACCCTCATGTGGTGTTCAGGTCTTTTTTGCCCTGAGAAAATTTTATTTTTCCCGAAAATACTAGTTAATGTTATCGCATTGGACGGAAATTTAGTGACTTTGTTCACAAAGGGTATAACTACTTCTAATTTTTTTTTTTTCATCATTTTCGGACATTTTGGGGGAGATTTTTCACCTTGTTACACTTGTGGTGTTCCAGGGAAAAAATGACCGGGCCTCAAAAAATTGCTTATAAATCAACCATTATGCTATTGTCACACCCCTGGAATCGTTATGTCTAGTTTCTTCCTCATGTGTTCCATTCCCCATGTTCTCTGTGACCCAGTTTCTGTCTCCTGTGATTGTTGATTAGTTCCCAGATGTGTCTCCTCAGTCCCTCGTTAGCCTGTCTTTATAACCCATGTCCTTTCAGATTAGTTTTGTTGGGCCTACAAGTCAGTATGTGTGTCTTCCTCCTGTGGTCCATGTTGGATTTACCCGTGTTGGATTAATAAAGACTCTCTCGATTTTTCTCGACTCTGTGTTCCTTCCGGCAGCGTAGCGTGACAGAAGACCCGACCAAACTAAAGTTTAATTTGCGTGTTTACCCTCCGTTTGTTTTTCAGATTTCCTCAGTCCTTTTGTTTCTGTTGTGTTTCATGAATCCCCTCCTTCACCCCAAATACCTCCTCCTCCTGCTGGAGCAGGAAGGATGATCTTTCGAGGACCATACGAGGCAGTTGAGTGCGGAGAGGAGATCCGCCCCCTGCACCACGGCTGAGGGTGAGCGGAATATGGAATGCCAAAAGGGCCAAAATCAGGAGGTGGATTTTATAGACTGGGAATCTGAACTGGAGGATGACCTGCCCCCTTTCCTCTCTCCGACGTCTCCCCTGGTCCCATCCACCCGTCTTCCGTCCTTGGTTTCCTCGTCCAGCCCTGAGGGGTCTTCCAATTCTCCTGTGCCTGTTCCCCAGTTAATCCCAGGAAGGGCTCCTGTTCCTCAGTTAATCCCAGGAAGGGCTCCTGTTCCCCAGTTAAGCCCAGGAAGGGCTCCTGCCCCAGAGCTCGCTCCAGTGCCTGCTCCTAGAATGTGTCCTCCAGTGCCAGCTCCTAGATTGTGCCCTCCTGTGGCCGCTCCTCCAAAATGCCCGCCCTACCACCTGCTCCTGCCTCTCCACCGCTGTCGTCTGGCAGCCCCTCTGCTCGCCCTCAGCCCACCATCATTGCGGTGCGAGCTCCACGGGACTGCCATCCTCCAGTGTCACCATGGTCGGAGTCTCCCTCAACTCCACCTCGACCCGTCGGCTCCTAGCTCCCTCCTCTCCGCCATTGACCGGCAGTCCACAAGCTCCGCCTGGCTCCCTCGTCCCTCTGAATCCACCTTGGACTGGCGTCGACCATCCTGCCAGATGAGTGGAGTGGTCTCTGTCTGCTGGCCCTCTCCCAGGAGTCTGTCCTCCACCGGAACCTCCTCCCAAGTTTCAACCCACGCCTCCCTCTGTTGTTTCTACGGTGCGAGGTCGCACCTTCCGGGAGGGGGGAGTAATGTCACACCCCTGGACTCATTATGTCTAGTTTCTTCCTCATGTGTTCCATTCCGTTCTCTGTGATCCAGTTTCTGTCTCCTGTGATTGTATATTAGTTCCCAGGTGTGTCTCCTCAGTCCCTCATTAGCCTGTCTTTATAACCCATGTCCTTTTCAGTTTAGTTTTATCGGGTCTACAAGTTACATACGTGTGTCTTCCTCCTGTGGTCCATGTTGGATTTATGGACAGTAACTTGTAGTGTAGCTAGCTACTTTTTCAGAAGGGTAGCTTGAATGTAGCTTAACTGAATGTTGCTTAACTACTTTAATTTAAATGTAGCTTGTAGCTGGTCAAGCTACAGTCTCAGAGTTAGCACACCCCATGAAAACTGTATTTTTTATTATTATTTTTTTTTTCCCAGCATAAGACATATGGATATTGCATCAACAGCTCACTAGTGTCAACAGATATCCTTTTTTTTTTTTTTGAGTTTGGAAGTTGCATTTTGTAATAGTTTGTGCAGCTTAAACAGAAATGGCATTTGAAAAGCCTACTACATATCCACATTTGTTACACCAAAGAAGAGAGTTAAGTACAAATTAGTAGAGCATAAATTTAGAGGAAGCTACTGTAACACCTAATGTAAACATCAGTCATCAATAAAGTAGTCTGCCAATGTAAGTTCATGGTACAAAGGGATTTGAATAATGCAAATGCTAGAAACCCCTACAATATACAATAATTCAATATATTATATATGGAGGAATAGAAAAAAAAATAAACATATAGGGATGTACTTTTTTTCCATAAAATAACTGCTGTAGATATTCGGTTTAAAATATTTGGTAACACTTTACAATAAGGTTGTATTAGTTAACATTAGTTAATGCATTAGTTAACATGAACTAACCATGAACTACACCTATGTTCAGCATTAGTTAATCTTTGTTAGCGTTAACTCACACATATATTAATGCATCTATTCAGGTTAACAGCGCAATTAGTTAACATTAGTTAATGCATTAGTTAACATGAACTAACCATGAACAACACCTATGTTCAGCATTAGTTAATCTTTGTTAACGTTAACTCACACATATATTAATGCACCTACTGACGTTAACAATGCAATGAGTTAACATTAGTTAATGCATTAGTTAACATGAAGTAACCACGAACGACACCTATGTTCAGCATTAGTTAATCTTTGTTAGCATTAACTCACACATATATTAATGCATCTATTCACGTTAACAGTGCAATTAGTTAACATTAGTTGATACATTAGTTAACATGAACTAATGCCTGTAAATAGCCTTAATGTTTTAAGGTTAACTTACTGTACATATTTACATTAGTTTACATAGCAGTTGACACACTAAGGGTGAATATTTCTAACTCACCGTCTTACCCATTAGTTAATGTTAGTTAATGCCTTAGTTAACATTAACTAACAATGAACTACGCATCTGTTCAGCATTAATTAATCTTTGTTCATGTTAACTTATTCATATTCTAATGTATTATATATTAGTTAACATGAACTAACAATGAACAATTCCACTCTTCAGGATTACTTAATGTTTTGTTAATGTTAACTTAAACATTTACTAATGCATCTCTTCACATTAACAGATTAACTAGTTAATGATGTGGTTAATGCATTAGTCAAAATGAGCTAAAAATTAACAACACACGTTCAGCATTATTTTATTTTGCTCATGTTAACTTATTCATATGCTTCTCTTCACATTAACAACTTAATTAGTTAACGCTGGTTAATGCATTAGTAACCATGAACTAACAATGAACTATGCCTGTAGACAGCTTTATTTAATTAGCTTTATTTAATTATACTACATACAGTATAAACACACATTATTTAGCAGCGAACACACACAATGGATAAACAATACTAACTCCCCATTTGGGAATTGATTTGGGCTATTGGTAAACTTGGAAACTATCTAAACATCAACTGATAATGCTTTTCATGTTTTTAGACTGTTTATTAACATGACTTACCATTAACTAAGCATTTAATAAGAAGATTTGTGAACCTTATTGTAAAGTGTGCACTAGATCAACATTAACTAACTTTCAACCTGGGTGGCCACTAGATTTATTAACATGACTTACCATTAACTAAGCATTTACTAAGGGGATTTGTGAACCTTATTGTAAAGTGTGCACTAGTCAAACATTAACTAATGTTTAACTAACATATGTAGACTGTTTATTAACAAGACTTACCATTAATAAAGCATTTACTAAGGGGATTTGTGAACCTTATTGTAAAGTTTGCACTAGTTAAACATTAACTAATGTTTAACTAACATTTGTAGTCTGTTTATTAACATGACTTAACATTACCATTACCATTAACTAACTATTAACTAACAAAGCAGTCATTATTGATTTTACTGGACCTTAAATGAGTGAAAGCCATTCATGCATCTCTTACATTTTCAGAAACGTTATTACATATTATATTATTACATAACAGTTGTATACATTATATACATTTATATTATATAATCAATGCATTAAATAAATAAAGAAACAAACTTAGAGAAGAAGAAGGTGTTTTTCCTAACATTAACTGGAAGTGAGCAACCATGGTCAGGATGATGGACAAATAGTTGGTAATCACCTTTGCATTTTAAAGCTGCTATTTTCGATGAATGTCACTGAAAAGTCTTCCAAGAGGACCATTTCTACCCCGCTTTCCAAGTCAGTTAATCCACTCCATCAGACGTTGTTTTTGTAGGTCCAGTCTGGCCTGTTCCCACGAGCGATTTAACCGCCGAACCCTGAGAACAAATGTGCGCATGCTCAGTAGATCGTCACGTGGAACGAAGCGATTTCCAAAGGAAAACGGAAGCATTACTCTCCTCCAGCTCGCGCTGTAATATATAAAGTTCATGTTCACTTTTTTCCCCTGCGAACTTTGGGTAAAAAGATATCCAAATATTATAATTGCCATTTCTTCTTGCAAGTCGTCGCCATTTGTTTACTCTAAAGTCACGTTTGTCCACGCGAGATTTCCCGCATTTACAGTCGTGATTTTTAATTTTGATTTGAAAAACAAACAAACAAAAAAATACACACTATAGGAACAAAACTGTTAAATCTATGTGTTTTTTTATTTTATTTTATTTATTTTTTTGTTAGTGGTATGCCTTAATCGTGTTAATAAACAGTCTACAAATATTAGTAACACATCAGTTAATGTTGGACTAGTCTAAACTTTACAATAAGTTTAACCAATTAATTCCCTTAAATAACCCTTTGATAGTAGTAAGTCATGTTAATAAACAGTCTACAATAAAGCCCTGCATTTCAGCCCGAGCCCGACGGGCCCCGACTTATTTATGCCCCTAGGGCCGGGCTTCGGGCCAATTTTCACGTTATAGCTCACATGCGGGCCGGGCATCAGGCCTTTTTTGGGTTATCCTTCTATTTATATTTTCAGACATTAAATAAAAAAAAAATGAGAAGTTGACGTCGACGATAGAAAAACAAACATAGAAAGACATTTCATAACCTCATACCATTCATAATCTGATAATTCAACCCGTTATAATTAAACTGACATACTGACATGACAGTCTCACACACGCACGCGCGCACGCACGCTTTTCCGTCAGCGCGACCCACGATTATACTTCACTTATATCCACTTATTGTAGTAGTAGCTATTATAGGCCTCTAAAGTAATGTAAATGTAAACAGCACGAGACCCTGCTACCGCAACTGTCAAGACTGGCTCGCTCTGTGTTTAGTGTACCGTCAGCAGCAGCAGCGAACGTGTCTTCAGCGCAGCGGGAAGAGTGATAGAAGAGAGGAGGACTTGGTTAAAACCTTCCACTCTGGAGGCTATTCTTTTTCTCCACGATGCTCTGTAAGAGACTGTTCTAACTTTTCATTTGACTGGACTTTATTTTCGTTTAAAACTGTTGGAAACTAATGGAAAAAAGAATGGACATATTCTGTGGTGCATTTTTAAGGTAAGATAACCTGCAAGTTTGTTTTTAATTAATTTAATTTGTTTAGATTGTAGGATATTTCTCATTTCGTTTGCGAGCGCTGTTGCGAGCCTGCCTCAGTATTTCAATTTTTTTTATTTTATTTTACTCACTGTGGTTTAATAAATAAACATTTATTAAACTGTTTGTGTGATATGCTTGAAGTGTTTTATATATGGATTTTATTGTAGCCAAGTAAAGTATTAGCGTTAATTTGAGAGGTTTAATTGATTAAATATGTTTTAGGCTACTCGCTGTCGGCTCGGCTGTTTAACGTTAATCGTCATTTAAAAAAAAATGCTCCAAACATTTTTCTAAATCAACTTGATAAAGAAATGAAAAGAAACATAACACAAAACTGACCCATTTTATAATTGTTGCAAATAGGGCAGGCTTCCGCTGTGTAATAAAATAAATAAATAAATAAATAAAAACACGGGCTCGTGTCGGACTCGGGCTGATAATTCTGATGAGCTGTCGGACACGGGTCGGGCTAGGGCCTGAGCGACTCGGGCCAGGGCCGGGCTCGGGCCTAGATTTGAGGCCCGTGCAGGGCTCTAGTCTACAAACATGAGAAGCATTATCAGATGATGTTTAGATGGTTTCCAAGTTTACCAATAGCCCAAATCAGTGTCCAAATGGGGCGTTAGTATTGTTTATCCATTGTATGTTAGCTGCTAAATAAATGTATGTGTACATACTGTATTATAATTAAATAACGCTTATTAAATAAAGCTATTGACAGGCATAGTTCATTGTTAGTTCATGTAAACTAATACATGAACTAATGCATTAGTATACGAATAATTAAACATGAGCAAAGATTAAGTAATGCTGAACAGATGCTTTGTTCATTTTTAGTTCATTTTAACTAATGCGTTAACCACATCATTAACTAGTTAATCTGTTAATGTGAAGAGATGCATTAGTAAATGTGTAAGTTAACATTAAAAAAAAAAAACATTACGTAATCCTGAAGAGTGGAGTTGTTCATTGTTAGTTCATGTTAACCAATGTATTAACTAATAAATTAGTATATGAATAAGTTAACATGAACAAAGATGAATTAATGTTGAACAGATGCGTTGTTCATTGTTAGTTAATGTTAACTAATGAATTAACTAACGTTAACTAATACAACCTTATTGTAAAGTGTTACCAAATATTTTAAAGTCAAATTTAAACATTCATCTGCTGAGTTCACTCTCACTGTCACATCAGTACTGTCAAAATAATGTTCCAATATATATATGCTCAGATTTGAAAAAGAAAAGATAAACTTAATTTCCTGCCTACATATATTTCCAGTTAAAATCAAGTGTAAGATTAATGCACAGATTTTTTTTTTTTTTTAATTAAAAACATAAATAAATTATTGACAATACATTTTCTATCACTGGAGAAAACATAAAATGCATAATACATTACTGTATAATATAGACTTTTCAGGCAAATTTCAAGAGTTCAGGAATTCCCTATTTTTCTTTTCCAAACTTTAACAATCTTATGTCTTATCTCTTTGGTTTGTAAACCATATACTAAGGGATTTAATCCTGGTGGAATAATGTGAAACATTATACTGCCTAGTTTTCTACTTTCAGAGTATTCAGGGAAACGATGAAGAAAAATAAAAATGGCTCCAGAAATAAACATGATTAAATACACAGCTAAATGAGTGCTACAGGTTTTTATGGCTTTGCTGTTGAGTGCTTTGTTTTTGCTCCTTATACACACAACAGCAATCTTGACATATGTTATAAATATAGATACTGCTGACAGACAGGCTACAATTATGGAATAAATAACTCCAAATGCGTTGTTAATAACTACATTTTCACAGGACAGTTTAAAAAGTGAGGCATTATCACAGAAAGGGTTTTCAATTGTTGATCTGCAGTGAGACAGACGAAGAGTCAGACCTATCATAATTGTCACCACAAGTACTGCCAGCCCCCAGGCTGATGCTGATAGTTTAATAACCATTTTATTGGTCATTATAGCAGAATATCTCAGTGGATTGCATATAGCTACATATCTGTCAAAGGCCATGATCATTAATACATAGTGACATGCTGCTGTAAATACATGCACAAAATAAGCTTGAATAACACATTCCATATATGTAATATAACGCTCTGAGGCTTCTCTCAGAATATCTTGCATTAAGCGTGGCAAAATGACAGTGGTCCCTATTACATCATTTACTGGCAAGTTACAGAACAAAAAATACATAGGGTCATGCAGATTCTTCTCTGTTGAAATCATAAATATAAGTGTAATATTTGATACAATTGCAAAAATATAAGCTAAGAAAAGCACAATAAAAACAGGGTAGGAGGACTGATGTGTAACTTTGAGTCCCTCCACAAGGAGAATGCTGTGTTTAAATGTCAGGTTGTCCATTGCTTGTTGTACACAAGACCTGCAAACACAGTAATAGACAGATATCACATTGATTAATAATATATTTACTTGAACTGTTTAATTCAATATATTACGTATTTCAAAATAAAGCCCTTCCGTTGTAATGTGCCTGATTTTATTGTATACAACTTCATATGTAGAGCATGTTTTACAATATACATGGCTTGCTGTTACTACAGTACATAACATGACAACAGTACAAAAAAAAAGTAAAAACTTGAAAAAAATAATAAATAAAAAACAAAACAAAAGCAATAAAGAAAAACTTCAACTACACATGTTCGCAAGGTACCTGATTTAAAGACGCACAAACAAAATGTTGCCTAATTTAAATAAATATCAGTCAATAGCTGTCTATTCACATTAATGTTAACATTTAAATGTAAATACTGCATCTTGCCTCAGTCTCCTTAAGCTCTTCCTTATAATGATTTAGTCACACAGTTGCCTGTATAAATGTTTTATGGCCCTTATCTTTTAATGTGGGGTTTATATGAGTCTTCTTTTTCATCAGCCCAATAGGGAAAACTGATTCATAGCATTTGTTGCCATGAGCAGCAAGACTCTCTATTGTGTTGATTTGTGCCTACAAGTGAAGTTACAGTCTACTAGTAGACTGCATGGTTTTGGTTTTTACCAAAAAAAAAAAAAAAAAAAAAAACCCTCCCCCATTTTCAAAACCTTGGATCTACACATAACGCAGATGACCTATTTTGGATTCAAAACAGAAATATTTGCCAAAAGCTGACAAGTTTCTATCCCTACTACGACATTTCTGCAAAATTATATTTCATTGTTTCTTGCATATTTTACATGCATATTTTACTGCACTTTCAAAGTGAAATATCCAGTGAGTGGCCTTAAATGTGCATTCTCCCCCTGAAGAGATGAATGTGCCAATGTTAGATTACATTGGCTATTGTATGTATCTTGGCAGTTTGAAAATGAAATATATTCATTTGAAATATCTCGCATTAAGATATTCAAGACAATATACATTTAACAGTTAATGGTTCATATTTGAACATTATTTCAAATGAATATATTTAATTTTCGAACTGCCACGATACATATAGTCTCAGCCTCAGACGTCACACCCACGGACCGTTGGCTAAACGTCTGATGCATATGGGACACAAAAGTGGAAACACTTCAGGAGTGTAGAAGTCGTCACCGGATTAGTTGAATTCTACAGGATTTCCAGGAGACGCGCGTGTCGCGTTCTTTAATGTTCCACCTGGAAACAAAGATGGCGTGGCGCCAAACCCCCTCACGAAAGAAGAAAGCCGTAGTGTTTACAAGAATATTTAGAATATACGTACGAGAGTTTTACATGCCGGTCTGATTTTTTGTGGCGACATTTCCACGCCCCGAAACGTGACACAAAACAAACTGTGATTGTTTGTTTAACATGTCAGTCAAACGGCCATATGGCCCCATGGCCAATGAAAGCTGCCTTGGATTCCAGACCTTCAGGTCTGAAGTCTGAAGATCTGGCTACGCGAGACTATGATACATACAACAGCCAGTGTAATCAAACATTGGCACATTCACATTCATCTCTTCAGGGGGAAACAGAATGCACATTTAAGGCCACTCACTGGACATTTAACAGTGTGCTCCTCACACTGCACTGCCACCCTCCTCTTCTCAACCAATCACTGCAGCGCCTTCAGCTGCCGCGCTTCATGCAGTATCACCCACTGGCGTGGCTTTCCAACCTCCTATCCTTTCCACTTTACCTCCAGCTGTAGATGCTAGATCCCATCAATGCTAGTGTGAGGCTGTCTCCGCTAGCCGCTCAAGCTCAGCCACCTTACTTTTACCCTTCCGCTGTTTCTTTTTCCCATCAGTGGCCAGCAGCCCCCGCTGCAGATGTCCAAGTAGGGCGTCATCAGCCAGCAACGTAAGCCTACTGGCCTCCTCCCTCATTTCCATCTTTCTCTTCCTACAGGCTTCCCCAAGCACCAGGGGCTAATCCGTGCGTGAGGCTGCCTCTGCAAACGGTTACGGCCCCTCCCTTACTTCCATCTTTCACTTCATATGGGCTTCCCCAAGCACCAGGGGCTAATCCGTGCATGTAGCTGCCTCTGCAAAGGTTATGGCCCCTCCTTATCTTCCTTCTAACCCTTCTATCCAAACTAAACCTCAGTATACTTTATTCACAGCAGCCCCTCTACCTACTTCACCGAATGCTGCCACTCTGGAACCACCTCCTGTGCCTAATACCATCAAATCTTAGATTCTTGCAGGTGCAGATGTTGATCTCTCCTGTCTCCTCTCTCTGCTACCTCCTGCCGATTCTCATTGACAAATAGATTGCTGAGATTTATCCGTAACATTTAAAAATGTAACTCCCAATTCATCCCGCCCCCTTTCATTTTCCGAATTTACTATTGCATTTGGCCGCTACACGGATATAGTTTGCTCGGCTTTTCCCCATAGACGGCACAAACTTTATGATTTTCTGGTGATAGTCATGGAACATGTGCTGTCTTATGGCGGAACCCATTTCTACACGTACCATAAATTATTTTCAGTCAAAAGTGCGGTACGTGTTGCTCAGTGGAATCAGTGCCCCTATTGGGGTGCACTGGACTCTGATCTCCACAACAAAGTATTTTTCAGTTGTCAGAATATATTGTGCCCAGTCTGAAGGTCAGTAGCTCACTCTACTATCTTATGCCTCCAAATTAATCCCACTATAATACCCAGCCTAGAACCAACCCAAGTCAAATCAACCAGCTACGTCCCTCGATCTGCAACCACGAATCCAGTATCGGATTCTAGAAGAGAAACTATCTCATTCAACAACAACCTGCAGGTTTGCAGAAATTTCAACACAGGAAGATGCGTGAGACAGCAGTGCAAGTTTCTCCATGTCTGTAATTATTGTGGCGGGGCTCATGCCCGTACAGTATTCCCAGTCATGAAAGCTACCAATAAAAAATCTAGAAACTACTTATCGACTCCAGTCAATATTTCTCGTCGTTCCTCTGAACCTTCACATAACCCAGACACTAACTTTACCAATTATCTATTGTCTGGCCTCAAAAAGGCCTTTAACCCCGGCACGACATGCCCGCTCTCACAGAACATCATTTGCAACAATCTCCAATCCACACTTGCAGAGCCAGATTATAATCAAAAAAGAAGTTGAGTCAGGTTTAATGATCTGGCTTTTCGATACTCCCCCCTCTAAATTTTTTTGCAAAAAAGGAATTTTCAGGAAAAAAGCGTTTAATAATCGATCTATCAGCTCCACGTAATTCCCCCGTTTTCCAGCATAAACAGCCTCATACCCCATGATATAGATCAAGCAATCACTATGATCAAAAATGTAGGTCGCGGTGCGTGGCTGGCTAACGTAGACATCACTTTGCCTTCCAAGTGATGTCTATCTACCCAGATTCATGGCATTTATTTGGGATACGCTGGCACGGGAGGTTTTATTTCTCCCTTCGGATTCAAAAGTAGCCCAAATATTTTCGACATGTTATCAGAAGCAATCTGCTGGATTCTGTCTAACAACTATTCAATTCCTCACCTAATCCATCTGCTCAACGACTTTCTTATCATATCTCCTCCCGATGCCATCCCAGCCGAAAATATTACAATTGTTCTGAGCTTGGAATCCCCATCGTGCAGGAGAAGTCTTTAGGACCAACCCAATTCATCGAATTTTGGGGCATTAACCTGGGTTCAGTCAAATTCCAGGCTTCTCTGTCAAAGGAAAAGAATCAATAGAATAATCCTAGTGGCTTCTTCCTCGGCAGAGGGCCAACATTGTTCCAAACGTGATATCCTATCCTTGCTCGGTCATCTTAACTTTGCAATGTGCATAATCCCGTAAGGCCGCCCCTTCATCTCTCATTTCCTCTCACTCACATCTTCCGTGCATGCCTTAGACGATCAAATTGTCATAAATCAGGCAAGTCGTAATGAACTCAGTTTATGGATTAGCTTCCTTAAACAATGGAATGATTTAACCTTTTTCTACAGTGATCTTGTTTCTCTCCCCGATGACATTCAACTGTTTACCGACGCAGCCCAATCTGTTGGTTTCGGGGGATTTTACCAAGGGCATTGGTTTGCGTCTCCATGCCCCCCCCTCCCCCCCAAATGCTTGACTCTCCCCAGTCCTCTGCGCTGTTCGAACTCCACCCTCTATTTATCGCTGCCTTTTTATTGAGAAAAAATTAGACATCAAGCAGCATCTTAGTATACTGCGACAATGAAGCAACCATGCATTGATTACTGTAAATAAAGGCCGTTCTCCTTCCCTCGCTCTCATGCCACTACTAAAACGTTTAATCTGGACTTCAGCATGCGATCAATTTATCATAACTGCTAAACATATTCCTGGATCCAAAAATCAAATTGCTGGTTCTCTCTCTCGTTTTATGTTTCAGAAATTCAGAGCGCTGGCTCTGGAGGGAGACCTATTACCAATCCCAAAACCTCATTATTCTAAACTCATATTCACATAACTCATCCCTTAAAACCTCTCTTTGACGTGTCACTCAACTCTATCCTCCAAACCGTTTCACCCAGAACTATCCATTCATATCTAACAGCTTGGAGATGTTTCAGAGCTTTTCACCTCTCCTATAACCTGCAATTTTCCGATTTTTCTCTCCTCACAATTACTTCATTTATTTTCTACCTCAATTCCATGAAAAACCTCCAAGCAGGGTCTATTAGGGGTTACTTAAGTGGCGTAAATTTTTTTCATAAACTAATCTACGGCTTCCCCTCCCCCAAAAAAAAAAAAACTCAAAATTCAAATCAAATCAAAAGATTTCAGCGCTCTTGACCATCAAGCCCGGATTCCAGACAACTTATAACTCTGGACATCATTACAAAATGCATCTAAAATCTGTGTTTGTGCAAGACAGATGCCCTCTTCACAATAAACATAACAGTGTCATCAAGCAGATAATCATTGTGTGTTTATTATAGTGTTCTAATGCTGATCTTATAGGCCTTATATATATATATTATTATTTTTTAATAATATATATATATATATATATATATATATATATATATATATATATATATATATATACTGTATATTTGAACTGGACTGCCAGCGTGCAAGCTGCTTTTTGATGCTGCTTTTGATGAATAGCCTATAAAACTGACTTATAGCACCAATGGTAATAGCACCGTTTATTTTTCAACCTCACATAAAAATTATTAATGGAACAAAAACACATTTTTTGCTGTAATTATAATTTATAATTTCTCTCTGTTCTCTCTGCAATATCTGATGTAATCAGCCTGGTTTCAGCCTGTTCAAAGCGCAATTATAGTAACGTTTTACTGTCATTATTAGCCCTTCATGGATTCAGTCTTATATGTATTATGTGTAGCTTATTGTGAATATAAACCATCAGTTTCTGACACGGGAAAGCTAAACAGCACCTGCTTTTAGAGCTTTGCATTTCAGCCCGAGCTCGACATGTTCACGCAGACAGAGACAGCAGAAAGCGCATCCGGTTTATTTTCTCTATTTTACAGAAGCACAACATTTGGATGATATTCATGAGTTTACACAAAAATAAGGGTACACCATTTACAGCTCTGAATGAAATATTAGTCTTATCCATATGAGCAAAAATGATGGTGTACTTCAAGTTGTTTTCACTGTTATGAAGAACAGAATGAAGGGATCACACAGCTGCCTCCACAAATTAACTTCCACGCTCTCTGCACAAATGCTTAGATATACCCCTAATAGTACACTTTTAAATGCATAAACTAACATTGTAATTTTCTTTGTGTTCTTTATCTACAGATTTTATTTTAAGCCTACCGTGATGATTTAAAAACGCTAAATTGATCAAACATGATCAACTCAGATTTATTTTATTTTTTTAAAAAAAGGTTCCAAAAATTTTCCTAAATTAATTAATTAATAATGAAACAATAAGAAGTATAACTTTTCAATTAAAAACAAAACTGAACTAATTTAATGGCGAGAGAGAAAATAGACACAGGCTCCAGTCAGACTCAGGCCGAGGATACTGGTAAGCTGTCGGCCAATTTTTTATTTTTATTTTTATTTATTTTTTACATTTTATGGATGCCCCCAATCTCCTGCATGGCCAAATTCTGTATAAGAAACTGTATTATTTATTTATTTATTTTAAATGGATTAATTAATATTTAAACACATTTTAATTTATACAAAGCAAAAATTAATTTATTTTAAACATTTACACCATGCAGGGTTAACCTTACAGTAGTGCTCAACATTGTCCGACTTTCAAAATCCTTCATCACTTGAATTAAAATGATCAAATTTGAACACATTCACCACAAAATCAGACTTTAGTACTGCCTTTTAATTTGAGATTGATCTGAAGTTCAAGGCAGATTTTAAAATCATAAGAAATTGTTTGCTGATACTGTTTTTGAAACCAAATCTTTGCATAACTACAGGATACACTGCATCTAATAATGGTTTGGAAAAAAAGTAGGTCTATGTGTAGTAAATGAAACCGCATGTCTGCGCCATTAATTTCCAGGAGGGCCAGACTGGGAAATAATTTCAGACCAGGAAATCTCAAACTCATACAAACAAATTCTGAAACATGGACAACCCTATTTTTTTTTTTTTTTTTTTTTTTTTTTTTGTATGGACCTGACATAAAAAAAAAATAATAAAAAAAAAAATAATAAAAAATAAAAATGTTTAAATCTTTAGGTTGGGGACATTCAAAATAATTAAAAGTTCTCTCCTGAATTGCACCTTCACTTCCATTTTTCTTTTCAGTCTCATTATTTTGCCCTGATATCTCTCTCTCTCATGACTTTAATACTCAAGATTTAACAAAACTATACTTTCTAAATTGCCTACGTCAAAATTAGTACATCACTACAATATCTTTTTAGAAAAATCCTAATACTGAACATGAGTCAAGGTTTTCCCTTACAAAAAATAGCCATGCTTTTATTCAAGTAAAAGTACAGTAACCATGTTTTTTTTTTGTTTTTTTTTATAAATTAATTTGTAAATTAATTTTTAATTTGTGGTTACCATGGTTTAACAATAAACCATTGTATTTTGATTTATAGTAAAATCATGTTAATTTTCCTAAGGGTTGTGTTGTTGTCTGCCCTAGATCCCCCTAAACCTACTAAACTTTTTTTTTTTTGCTAAATTATTACTGTAACATTACAATAGATAATAATGATTACAGTATTTTGAATGATGGTGAGCAATGGGCTGCTGCTGCTTAACTAAGTAAACAAAGACAAAACTTCAATAGCATCCTTACAGATGAAACTGACCTGCACTTGAAACCCTAAACACAGTATTTTTGCTTCTCTGCTCCACCTGTGCGCTTCACAGTCCACTCCATTCTCTCTCTCGCATTTATTACTCTGATCCAAACCGTCTGGCAGAGGCACAGAGAGCGCGCGAGCCGAAGCATTGACAGTCACGACTAACCGATTCATGATTTATTAGGGATTTAATTATCGAATGGCGGATTCGGAAATAATCGCTTTTGTACATTCGGCATTTAATTATACAACAATAATATTAAAATAACGGGTCAAATCGGCTGCCAGGCCACCGGGAATTGTCCCGGTTCTCCCGATGGCCAGTCCGCACCTGATTTCCACAGACACGCAGAACGTGCAGGATTCATATATTGTCTTTTTGCGGCTTAATATTCAAAGACACTAGTCCATATCGCGTTTTGATTCAAGTGCACTGACCTACTTTTGATTTATTCATCCAAAATGTGGCATATTCCGTTTGCATAATTCCGTTTTTATGACTGGATTCTATGAAACAGACTGTGTTTTCCGCATCGAGGAAATTATAGGGGCGTATGTCTCAGAATAGTCAGTGCAATTTGGGAAAGAAATCAATTAAATCTGTATGTGGATGTGTATAATTATTCAAATGTAATCCCCTTTGTAATCGATAACATTTTCATAAGTAACTGAAATTTAATTGCACATTTTTTCTTAGTAACTGTAACTGATTACAGTTACATTTATTTTGTAATTAAATTATGTAACGCCATTACATGTAACTAGTTACTCCCCAACACTGAGATCAGCCTGTAGTAGATTTTTAGCCCACTCTGCCCACAAAATAATAATAATAATAATAAAAAAAAAAAAAATTAAATTAAAAAAAGTAATCCATGGAGTAACATCTCCACAGGCCTCTTCCTTTGTGGCTGATGATGTTTTTCTGGACCACCATGTCAACAATGCTCCTGTTCGCGAGCTCAATTTCAAATCAAGTTCAGAGCTGCAAGATGGGTGAGTTTTAACTTCATCTATTATTATTATTTTAAATATATGATTTTAATTGATAAAAGCTGAGTTTTGAACGTTAATTGATGAAAAGAAGCTGTGCTACAGTATGTTACACTATTATTATTTTGTTGTATCTGTTGTCTAGGCAACTATGTTACATAGTAACAATATTGTTAAGCTAACCTTAGCTAGCCGGCCTGAGTGAAAATGTAACCAAACACCTTGTAAAGTTTTTATTTCAATTAAACAAGTGTAGGCCTACTGTATTTTAGTTTAGGTTTTAGTTTATAATATCTATTTTTCAGTATGTATACAGGTCCTTCTCAAAAAATTAGCATATTGTGAAAAAGTTCATTATTTTCCATAATGTAATGATAAAAATTAAACTTTCATATATTTTAGATTCATTGCACACCAACTGAAATATTTCAGGTCTTTTATTGACCTCTCAAAAAATTAGCATATTTCATCCGACCAATAAAAGAAAAGTGTTTTTAATACAAAAAAAGTCAACCTTCAAATAATTATGTTCAGTTATGCACTCAATACTTGGTCGGGAATCCTTTTGCAGAAAAATGACTGCTTCAATGCGGCATGGCATGGAGGCAAGCCAGCCTGTGGCACTGCTGAGGTGTTATGGAGGCCCAGGATTCTTCGATAGTGGCCTTAAGCTCATCCAGAGTGTTGGGTCTTGCATCTCTCAACTTTCTCTTCACAATATCCCACAGATTCTCTATGGGGGTTCAGGTCAGGAGAGTTGGCAGGCCAATTGAGCACAGTAATACCATGGTCAGTAAACAATTTACCAGCGGTTTTGGCACTGTGAGCAGGTGCCAGGTCATGCTGAAAAACGAAATCTTCATCTCCATAAAGCTTTTCAGCAGACGGAAGCATGAAGTGCTCCAAAATCTCCTGATAGCTAGCTGCATTGACCATGCCCTTGATAAAACACAGTGGACCAACACCAGCAGCTGACATGGCACCCCAGACCATCACTGACTGTGGGTACTTGACACTGGACTTCAGGCATTTTGGCATTTCCTTCTCCCCAGTCTTCCTCCAGACTCTGGCACCTTGATTTACGAATGACATGCAAAATTTGCTTTCATCCGAAAAAAGTACTTTGGACCACTGAGCAACAGTCCAGTGCTGCTTCTCTGTAGCCCAGGTCAGGCGCTTCTGCGCCTGGTTAACCTTACAGTAGTGCTCCACATTGTCCGACTTTCAAAATCCTTCATCACTTGAATTAAAATGATCAAATTTGTACACATCCACCACAAAATCAGACTTTAGTATTGCCATTTACTTTGAGATTGATCTGAAGTTCAATGCAGATTTAAAATCATAAGATATTGTTTACTGATACTGTTTTTGAAACCAAATCTTTGCATAACTACAGGAAACACTGTATCTAACAATAGTAAAAAAAAAAATTAAAGGGGTCATATGACGTTGCTAAAAAGAACATTATGTTGTGTATTTGGTGTAATGCAATGTGTTTATGCGGTTTAAGGTTAAAAAAAACACTTTATATTACATAATGTACATTATTGTTTCTCTTCTATGCCCCGCCTTTCTGAAACCTGCCGATTTTTACAAAGCTCATCATTCTGAAAAGCGATATGTGTTCTGATAGGTCAGCTATCCAGTGTGTTGTGACTGGCTGAATACCTCAAACGTGTGACGGAAATGTTACGCCCCTTACCATACTGTGATGGCGTGTTCCAGCAAACGAGACAAAACCAATAATACTTATCACAAATGAGGCATTTGTTGCATCCAGTGGGGACATAATTACTGATTACAATGACTTGTACTGTGTTTTTACACATTGCGTTGCATATCGCGCCACGCAAACATAAAACCATGTCTGTATTTGTGATCAGAGAAACAACAAACAACAAGCACTACTCTACATTGCTCAAAATTCGCGTTTGAATCATCATTGGCAAATTCTTTAAATATGTAAACGTACTTACAGACTGTGAGTCAGAAGCGCCAGACTGTCCTTGCAAAGTTGGAACTGCCCCACTTTATAGAACAGCTTCTGATCACAGACCAATTGTAGGCTATTCTGCAGGTTCAGGAAACAGTCCTCCATAAAATGCATCACACAGCGTCACACACTGCAGGCTTGAGTGAGGAGCGGCTGCAGAATTTGACGAAGGAGCGGGCAGCGGACTTGCAGCAACCACATTTGATGACCTCAGGCTGGACTCCGCTTCGTCCACAGTTAAAGCCAATCCGGCGATCCACAGCACGAAGTTGATATATTTCCTCAGCGACCAGCACAGATCAGCTCTAGGCATGACGAAGCAGATATGATCCTCTTTTGGAAGGCCAGAGCAGGGGCGTCGGACTGGGGGTAAAACCAGTACTGATTACCAGGGCCCCAAAGGAAGAGAGAGCCCTTGAAAAGTCTGGAATATATTTTATTTTACCTGGCACCTGGCACCATCAGGACCCACCATGAATACCTACCAATAGGGCCAAAATTCACAATGAAACACACAGCATCTCCACAACATGGCTACAGCGAGAATAAAAGTTACGCCTTTTTTCATGCGTGAAAATTTGGGTGGCGTTATGCAAATCTTCCCACATTGTGACATAGACATGTGGGGCGTGTTAGAACGTGCTGTTTTAGGTAGGCGTGGTTGACTCTTAACTTTTATAAAGACTATCTCTTTGGATTTAAGACTTTAGTCTTTGCAACTTTACAGATCTTCTTGTAACACTCCAAAGAAAAAGGAAAAATTTGAATCGCATCATGTGACCCCTTTAATAAAAAAAAATAAAATAAATAAAAGCATATACATCAACTCAAAAATGGTTATCTAATAAGCATGTGTCCTGTTTTGTGTACTAAACTCCTGAAACATTGGTGTCTTTTTGAAACATTGGTGTCTCTTTGTATATGATGCGACGATAGTTTTCTCAAAAAAAGTAAAATGCTCATGAAGTGACTCAGAGCAGTTCTAGAGATTATGTTTGTGTGTTCATGTACTCATATATTGAGGTGGCAGAGGCTGAAAATACTGCGAGCTTCAGTAGTCCTATGTGTAGTAAATGAAACCGCATGTCTGCACCATTCATTTACACGAGGGGTAGACTGGGAAAAAAAATTCAGTCAGGGAAATCTCACACTCATACACCCACAACAAATTCTGAAACATGGACAACCTTATTTTTTGTATGGACCTCAGATAAAAAAGGTTTAAATCCTTAAGTTGGGGACATGCAAAATAATTAAACATTCTCTCCTGAACTGCACCTTCACTTCCATTTTTCTATCCAGTCTCTTTATTTTGCCCTGATATCAATCTCTCTTTGACGCGACTTTAATACTCAAGATTTAACAAAACTATACTTCTAAATTGCCAAAATTAGTCAAAATGTGAAAATTAGTACATCACTACAATATCTTTATAGAAAAATCCTAATACTGAACATGAATCATGTTTTTCCTTTACAAATATTAACCATGCTTTTATTATAGTAAAAGTACAGTAACCATGTTTTTTTTTTTTTTTTTGCAAATGGATTACCATTTGTATTTATTTTTACTACAAATTCCATGGTTAAACTATTGTTAGTGTAGGAAAAACCATGGTTAATTTATGGTTACCATGTTTTAACAATAGTAACCATGTCTTTGGATTTATAGTAAAATATAAGTTAATGTTCGTAAGGGTTGTGTTGTTGTCTGCCCTAGTTCCCCCTAAACCTGCTAAACTTTTTCTGCTAAATTACCATTGTAACATTACAATAGATAATAATGATGTCCTTTATACAGTATTTTGAATGATGATGAGCAATGGGCTGCCGTTGCGTAAACAAAGACAAAACTTCAATAGCATATTTACAGATGAAACTGACCTGCACTCGAAACCCTGAACAGTAGTTTTGCTTCTCTGCTCCACCTGTGCGCTTCTACAGTCCACTTCATTCTCTCTCTCACATTGATTACTCTGATCCAAACCGTTTGGGGGAGCGCGCCCGAGCTGATGCATTGCCGGTCACAATTAACCAATTCATGATGTATTAGAGTTTTAATTATCAATTGCGAGTTCGAGTCTCGGGACTGCAGGAATTGTAGGTGGGAGGAGTAAATGTACAACGCTCTCTCCACCTTCAATACCACAACTGAGGTGCCCTTGAGCAAGGCACCGAACCCCACACTGCTCCCCGGGCACCGCAGCATAAATGGCTACCCACTGCTCTGGGTGTGTGTTTATGATGTGTGTGTGTGCACTTTGGATGGGTTAAACGCAGAGCACGAATTCCGAGTATGGGTCACCATACTTGGCTGTATGTCACGTCACTTAAATTACCAGACCCCAATTGGGCCAAATGAAAAACTTGCAGTGACATTGAGGTAAGCAATTTTCTATTTAACCTATTTGTATATCTGATTTACACTGTAATAATATTATGTTGTTGGAAAAAAAGAAGAAATGATTTTAAAACAGTAATTAATTAAATGGATTTTACCATGTGAGCCATATGACAAGATAACACAGTAATGTACACGTGGATACTTTCAATAAAATAATTGCAGTAACAGTATCAGTATGTAATCTAAAACATAAAACAGGATTAGGAAATCATTTCCAAATCAATCAACAAAGCAAGCGAGCAAAACAGACAGACAGACACACACACACACACAGACAGACAAATAAATAAATAAAATCTCATTGAAATATGTAAATAAATAAATATATTACATCTTACTGAACTATAATCATGAATATGGCACAAGATATAATGAAGAAGCTGAGGGTGCTACAATATTTTTATGTGAAGCATTCCAGCTACCAAACAGTGGTGGTCCTTTGTGGTAACTAGGCACACCTGGCCCATGATGTGCCTGAATCTGTGCATCCAGGTCATTCAGGACATGTACCATCTCTATTATGGCTATGGTTTGTTCTCTTTTTCCCAGAGTTCTCATTTGGTGCTAAAGGTGCTAAACTTAGAAGGAAAAGCTCTGTTTCATCATGTTGTTTTGGTGGCACTGTTGGTGTTACTAAGTTCATAAGTTTTTCATTAATTTGAGTCTCTGGGGCCATTCTAGAACTTCTTCACTTTCAGTCTCTGCTGTCTCTGTCTGGGCTTTCCTCTTCTGAAGTCATTTGTGTGTCTAAATCACCTTCATTGATTGACCCATCCATATTGTTTTCGAAATCTACATTACTGATTGTACTGGGGAAAAGACAGAGGGACAACATTTTTACTACCATTAAAGGGATATTTCATTCAAAAATTAAAATTCTGTCATTAATTATTCACTCTCATGTCGTTCCAAACCCCTAAGACCTTTGTTCATCTTCAGAACACAAATTAAGATATATTTGATGAGATCTGAGAGCTCTCTGACCTTCCCATAGACAGCAAGGGTACTACCACGGTCAAGATCCAGAAATGTATCAAGGACATCAGTAAAATAATCCATGTTGTCATGTAATTTGTATGATTGTGCTACCCGTAACTGTGTGACATCATCAGCAGTTGCTGGTAAAAGAGGTCTAAACCTCATGGTGTCTGTGTCGTCTCGTGATTAACCTATAAAAACATGTAAAGACATAACATGATGTCAGAAGTGGGATAGAAGAAACGGAAAGCACAACTGAAAAGATGTCACTACTGCAACCGCCATCGGTTTTGTCTCTTCAAGGCAACATGGCAGAGAATTGGGTATGTGTAACAAGTGCCCTCAACATAAGCTGGAGCAATGGACCATTTTCTAGGTTAGTGGAGAACAGAATCAATACTGGCAGTAAATGAATCACAAAGTCATGTTAGGAAGATACTCAAAAAATATATATTGTAATTGAACAATCACCTGAATGGCATGAAACTAATTTTGATACAACAACAACAATAAAAATAAAATTACACAAAAAATATGAATTCTCTGTTGTCTTTGGTTTTACTCTCTTATTCTTTTAAGATTTGTTTTCTCTCCATTTTTTTTTTTTTTTTTAACAATTTAATGCAAGTTATCTACGCTAGATTTTAGTAAGACTTTTAATTGACTTAGCTGTATTTTAAACAACTCTTAAACTTCACTGTATCTTTTTTGAGTTTAGGGTTCTTATTCTATTTTGCTTTTAGAGTTATTACTTTCTATACCGTTTTAGACAAAAAAAAAAAAACTAAAAAAATAACCCTTAAACAAGATACAATGTTATTTACCCAAAATTCAACCAAATTGGACCTTCAACACAACTAAAATGTTCAAATAAAAATACAAATAAATCCAAAATTTACATCCGACTCACATTCAGTAACATTCAATAAACAATACTCTTGTTAGAACTCTTTGTTGGAATTGTCTTTGAATATCATCCAGAAAGTCCTGTAAGAAGTCCAGTGGGTGAATGCAAAATCAGTTCAATCCTACCAGTGTAGCGTATCAGACCTGAACCAGACAAATTAAAGATTCGATCAGGACCATGGTTGAAACATGAGGAGCCGAATTCCTCAGAAAGGCAACAGGATGTTGTAAATCAATTCCTTGTGCAACAAGTCAGAAGCAAGTCCACTAACCAACCAACTCTTTCACAGAACAGCTTTCAACATTAACACCATTAGAACAATTATTGACAATTTCAATTCAGAAAAGAGATTGTCAAATTTGGGGCAAGTAATTAGGATTGATGGTCAAAGAGATGCAATTTCAATTCAATTTCAATTTTATTTGTATAGCGCATTTACAACAGCCTCCAGGCTGACCAAAGTGCTTTACATAAGAGCAAGAATATTACACATACATGAAAAATAGACCAGACAAAAATTTAAAACCACCCATTTCAAAATTTAGCATATCACAGTAGTCAGTACACTAAGGAAAATAAAAAAAGTTTTTAGCAAGGACTTAAAAATAGACAAGGAAGGGGCCAGTCTGATCTCTAAAGGCAGGGTATTCCAGAGTCGTGGCCCAGCCACCGCAAATGCACGCTCCCCTCTACGCTTTAGCCTAACGCGAGGGACCACCAACAGAGCCTGGTCACAGGATTGTAAGCTTCTTGATGGAGTATAAGGATGAAGAAATTCAGATAAATAGACAGGAGCTTTGTTATGATGGGATTTATAAATGAAGAGGAGAATTCTATTCTCTGACAAATCGGCAACCAGTGAAGGGATCTAAGAATTGGAGCAAACTGTTCATGTTTACGACAGTTTAAAAGAATTCTGGCTGCAGCATTTTGGACAAGCTGAAGTCGCGCAATTTGAGATTTAGATATACCGCAATATAAAGAATTGCAGTAATCTAGACGCGACGTAACAAACACATGAACAGCCATTTCTAGAACTTTTGGAGTGAGAAAGTTTTTAATTTTAGACAGTAAACGAAGCTGATATAAACTGGATCCAATAACAGAAGAGATATGTCTATCAAATTTTAAGTGTCGGCCAATAATAATACCTAGGTTCTGCACCCGTGAGGATCTAAAAACGGATAAACTTTCTAGCTCAGGGCTTATGCTTATACACTGAGAGTTCTCATTAGGACCAAAAACAATTACCTCGGTCTTGTCCTCATTTAAGAAGAGGACATTTTGGGCTAGCCATAATTTAACCTCCTCTAAACATTGGAGAAGAGAAGTGATCGCAGTGGAGTTGTTTTTCTAACTGGAAGATAGATTTGAGTGTCATCTGCGTAGAAATAAAAAGACACACCATGTTTTCTTAGAATAGAACCCAGAGGTAGCATGAGAGAATAGAGAGGGAGCTAAAATAGAGCCTTGTGGAAGGCCACAGGTCAGAGGAGCAGGGGAAGAGAAAAAAATTCCCAGTTACACTAAAAACTTTCTGTCAGATAGATATGACTGAAACCATTTCAGAGCATTTGCTTTTAGACCTACCCAAGACTCTAATCTAGATAACAGTAAGGAGTGGTCTATGGTATCAAAAGCAGCTGGTAAATCTAAAAGAATAAGAACCACAGAGTCCCCGGAATCAGTGGAGAGGTAAATATCATTTAACACTCTCAAAAGGGCGGATTCAGTGCTGTGAGCAGACTTAAAACCAGATTGAAAAACCTCATAAATAGAATTACAAGTCAAAAAGTGTTGAAGTTGATTCAGCACAATTTTCTCTAAAACCTTTGAAATGAAAGGCAAAACAGAAATTGGACAAAAATTTTTTAGAACAGTGTGGTCCAGTGAAGGCTTCTTGAGTAGAGGAGTGACTGTAGCAACTTTAAAGTTGGCAAGAACAAAGCCAGTTTGGATACACTTATTAATAAGAGACAGCAGACCTGGCCCAATCGAATCAATAATTGATTTTAAAAATTTGGGGTGAATGATATCGCTAGAACAGAATGAGGGTTTAAGATTGTCAATCACCTTAGGTTTAGAGTGATTAGTTTCAATTAGGTTAGAAAAGTATTCAGCTTTTGCATGCAGTCTGGTAAGAAGTAAGAGAGTCTCTGAACATTTGAAGAGAGATATGCAGCCTGTCTTGTTTCCATTTACGTTCAGCCTTTCTACAGTTTTGTCTTAGGAGACGGGTATCAGAGTTTTGCCACAGTACAGATTTAGTTTTTTGCTTGTGAGGCTTAAGGGGGGCAGTTTCATTTGCTGCCTTAAACCAGGCAGAGTTCAAGAGGCTAAGATGTTGATCAGCATCCAACTCAGATAACGGTTGATCCAAGTGCAACTGTGAGCAACATTCAGCAAAACACAAGTTGAAATTTGTGCTAAACTGTGGAGAGTAGAAGCGAGAAAGACTTACAGTTGTATTTGAAAAACAAGAGAGCTCTGGAAGAGACAGTGTGAATAATATAGGCTTATGGTCGGAGATCATAAAATCTGAGAGCACAATATCAGTCACATCAAGCCCATATGAGAGTACAAGATCCAGCGTATGTCCCTGAAAATATGAGTAGCATCACTGATCCGGGCCGGCGCTAGCCATTTGGGTGCCCTAAGCACAAATGCTTGGCGGGGCCCCCCCTCCCCTCCCCTCCCCTCCCCTCCCCTCCCCTCCCCAACCAACCACCCACCCACCAACCAAAGAAATAACTACCATTCAGATTTTCTTATTTAGGTTCTCTTTACTTCCAAAATAACTGCTGCAAATGAATAATTGGAACTGAACAATGTAAACACAGAAAGTTAAAAGTGCAAAAAAAGTTTAGTGCAAATAACAGTATAAGTGTATGAATATTATGAAGTATGAATCTTAAAGTGCACATTTTAAACTGCAAATAACCATGCAATTATACACAGTACACACACATATATCATGTAGACACAAACTTTTATTTTGGATGCGATTAATCGAGATTAATCTTTTCCCAGCCCTAATAATTTGACAACTCTGTGAATATGAAAATATACAAACACTGAGATTGTTTTTTTTTTTTCTAATTGCAGTTTCACCAACAGATGTCGCCCTTGGCCGAACCTCTTGAAAATGACCGCATGCCATAGTACAACAACGAAAAATCTTTATCTAAGCGGTCTAATTTGGCAAAATCACATCACGTTCAGTTGCAGGGTTTTTCTAAAGTTCAGACTGAGGCAGATAGACATTGTATTGAAGCGAAGAAATTACAATAGGGAACGTTCTGCACTAATAGCTATATGCACACGTGACACATCTGTAACGTACGGGGAAAATTAGCTTTATTTGTTTATTTTCAAATATGACGATGAGGACCCCAACGATTGGCCTTCCTTTCCTTCTCAAACAAACTGCATCTTTAAAAGCCCAAGTTTCACAATTTCCCCGGACACCATTAAAATAAAAGACTCAACATGCAGGGCTAAAACCCCCGGATCTTTTGCACTACTAGCGACGCGGACGCGCCGACGCCCCTGGACATGCATACTACACGCAAGGGCTACAAAACTAACATTTTTATTTAAAACATTGTCTTACCTGCAAGCGATGCGTGAGCATCATACCGCTGTCTCTTCTTTTTTCTTTTTTCCGCCCCCGACTCTTGGTGCCTTTTCGAGGACATGTCTGAGGTCGGTGTCTGCCAAATTTGACATTGATTTGAGGCATAATCGAACAGACCACTGGGAGGTAGGGAAGGGGGGGCACCAGAGGGAGACTGGCACAGAGATTCGCCTTTTTCTCGACTAATTTGGTCTAGGCCTATATCACTTTTGTATTGCTTTTGTATATTAACATGCTTTTAGAAATATTTTATTTGTTATTTATACTAGTAGCCTATTGTGATGATTTTTTCACGACCCAGATTTTTTGGTGCCCCGCCAAGCACTTGGTGCCCTACGCGCAGTGCGTGATGTGCGTGTGCGGAGCGCCGGCCCTGTCCATGATCCACTGGGATAGATAAAAAGCATCGATAATATTAAGAAACTCATGTGATAAGGGGTTAGACGGACAACAGACATGGATATTAAAGTCGCCCACCACTAGAAAGCGATCGTAATTTGTGGCAATATTGCCAATCAGTTCAGTGAAATGCTGTATAAAATCCTTAGTGCAGTGCGGAGGACGGTAAATCACCACTAGACATACAGGACCATTCCAGTCCAAGTGAAGAAACTGAGCTTCAAAGCTGGAAAAGGCCGTTCCAGGGACCAATCGACAGCGTGCAGAGAGAGAGTTTTTTAATAACTATTGAATAGCTTAAGTATTCATATTCATTTTTAGTATGTGTGTGTTCGAACCTTCTTGCTTGAAACGTTTCTGACCATCAGTTATTTGTCAAATGTATCATATTCTTATCATAGGAATCATGTCCAAAATTATACCCTTCAAGAGCAGGAAAATTCAGACCACGTGATTGATAAGATAACATGTGATTTATGAATAGGTAGGACAAACATCGCAACACCCCGAGCAAAGACAATATCTAATTGGTCAAGACAACATTTGAGGTGTGGCGAAAAGGCCAGTTTAAATACTCAGGACACCATCAAATTTTGCTTTTAGCTTTTGCTTTTTAGTTTTGGCTTTTAGTTTTTGCTTTTAGTCATCACTTTTAGCATTCTTTGAGCACGGTTCAAGCGTGCTTCGGCTTGCACACCTGCTGCTACTTAGCCACGATGAGAAGAAACACCACCTAGTCTCGTCAAACTTTACTTCTGTTCTTTTACTTTAGTTTCTTTTCTTTTCCGTTTGAGAGTTTCGTGTTCTGAGTTACGTTTTGTAACGCCGTGTCTCCGAGTCTGACCTCGAGTGCCCGTTCAACTTCAACCAGCCCACAACTTCTCATTGTCAGCCAACGCCCAACCGCGGGCTTTCCAAGACGTCACACCAACGACTACTGAACTTCCAGCCAATCAGCAACCTCGGGAAACCCCCTTTTCAACGACAACAAAGGGAACCCCCTTTACACAGGCATCACAAGTAACGTACCTCCAGACTAAGCTGAACTGGTGTATCTAGTATAATTTTAACCTCATTGAGGAACTCAATGCGAGGGTTAATTAAGTGATTGATGGTTGTTCATGTCTATGCAATTTCACGTATTTGCTGTAAACTTGGGATTTCACATTTTCATTCTCTTAAACGCATTCTTTCCTAACTTTCTATCTTCCTGCGAATTGTGTGAATGTGTGAGTGGGTGTGCTTATGTGTTAGATTAGTTTATATGTCTTAGATTTATCTAATAAAGCCTTATTCATATTGAAAAGAGAAGAATCTTGTTTTATGCTTACAAGTTAATGTCTTAAACTGCCGATCTTGTTACTGTGCTAATTAATAGTGTTTTCACTATACTTTGGATATTAATATCCATTGCAGAGTTGATGTTATACGGCCCGTTCAATGAATCGCTGGCCGTCTCAGTGATCAGCCGTAAAACAGTGATTCTGTTCAAATTCCCTTTAAAATCTTAAATGATTCCCTTTGAGCTAAATTGACCTGTTTCCTTTAAATAAGTACCCGAACAAATGAGAATGTCCTCCCAATTGAAGCAAGTTGAAGAATTGAAGAAATCCTTGTGATGCAGCAAAAGTGTCTTTTCCCAGGTTCAGAAATCAGCATTCAATATTTATTTATTTATTTATTTATTTTTTGGTGGCCCACCATCTCAAATCCATGAGAGAGGTTCTCAATTCAAGCAATAAATCTGACCTGTTTTACCAAAACAGTGTCATTAACATTTCAAAATTATCTCTATATCATTTCTCTCTTTAAACTGAGTGTTTAAGCTTCACAGACCATATTGCTACAACGACCCGATCCTGCAGATTGTCCTATACAACATTAGGAAGATTAGACCCTTCCTGTCAGAGCAAGCCACCCAACTTCTTGTCCAAGCTCTTGTTCTCTCCAGACTGGACTATTGTAATGCTCTCCTAGCGGACCTTCCTGCATGTACTATTAAGTCTCTACAACTGATCCAGAATGCAGTAACGAGGGTTGTCTTCAATGACGACCACTGGCAGGGCACCAATATACCTAAACTCACTAGTTCAAACTTCCAGAAGCTTGCGTTCTGCAAGTGAACGGCGCCTTGTGGTACCATCCCAAAGTGGTTCAAAATCACTCTCACTGACCTTTTCCTGGACTGTGCCCGGCTGGTGGAATGACCTCCCAATCTCAATTCGAACATCACTGAATCATTCATTCAACTGATTGAGTATGCTATCATGTTGGTATCTTAAGGACTTTTGTGGACAGCTGACTCCTAAAGTTTTTGATATTCTTCATATTCTGTGTGGTGGTCAAATAGAAATTAATCTTTTCTAATAAGTTTAAATTAATTTTTACCATTTATGGGCATTTTACCTTTATAAAGCCATTTTTTCAAAGTCAAAATCTTACATTTAATCAGTGAATTAGAATAATAAGACATTTGGGCTGTTATTAAGCAAATGAAATCAGTATCAACAAAATTCCTCTTTAAAATCCAGACATAAGCTGCACCTGAAGTGGCATTTAGAAGTATTTACATACTGTTTAATGCAAAACATGTATGCATTTAACCTGCAGTTACAAATGCATAAATAATCTGATATATTAAACATAAAACGTTGAATACTGATATTTGAAATAATAATAAAAAAAAATGAAAAGATGCTTTAAATGTGAAATTAAAACCGCCAGCAGGTGGCAGAAAGTCACTGTTAATAAGTGAGTCATTGCGATTGAACTGAATCATTTAAAAGGGTGATTCATTCAGGAACAAAATGGCAACGCTGTAATCTTTCTCAAAGATGCAAAACAACACTGTGGATTATTTTGGAATTATTTTTGTTGGCGAAATAGAGCATAAATAGGCGATATGGTGTCTAAAATGTAAGTCTCTTAATAAAACCTCTAGTTTATTGAACTGTTGTAAAAAAAAAAAATAATAATATTACATTTGTACTGTATATGGTAATCATGCAGTGAAAGAGTGCAGTGTAAATGCGCAAGCGCACTAGACTTAACGAATATTGAGCTAAATAGCTCACTTGTCCTGGTATTACTTAACTATATCATGTTATGAATAAACTAAACAATTTTAATTTTTACCTCAGTGTGTTTCTTCTGAGTTTATGTGTGCCGTCACGCTCATTTGTTCTGAAGTCTCTCACGAAGAGACAAACAGACAAACAGAGTGAGCCTCAGCGCGATCTTGTATACTGTATTCTGCTAACTTACTGCAATTCTCTGATGACGTAGTAATTTACCGCGGGGAAGAAAAAATCTTCGGTCTGTCCAATGATTGTAAACCGTCATTAGGTCCAATCAGACTTAATATATTAGCGGTAATGTGACCAAAAATATTTAAGACCCATCGAATACGAATTTAAGACATTTTAAGACTTTTTAAGGCCTTATATTAGGAAAACGTTATTTAAGACATTTTAATACTTTTTAAGGACCCGCGGACACCCTGTACATATTTTGGCCACAAGATGTTGCCTGTAGGACAAGTACAACTTACTTTCACCTACAGAATACAATTGCACAACATCCAATTTCAACTAGTCGATGGCACCATACCTACAATTCTGGGATGCACAACATGTGAAAAATTTGGAACGGTGAGTAAAGGGTCTACTTTTATTTGTATACACACATGATAACAACTAAACTTTGTGCATTTATAAAATAAAGAAAACAAACAGAGTGCGCTTTTTAGAAACGCATCATTAAAATTGTAACTCAGTGAATACTCAACACAGAGACATGAGAGATATATCTATAGAAAGCTTGACATGTCTACATTTAAACTAAGCAAGTGCTACGAAAAACAAATATTTTGTGATAAAGTAATCCACATGAAAACAACGCGATATCCGTCTTTCACGTCTCCCTTCATTATATCTAATGTGACCACGCCCACGCGCGCTAATGTTATTATAAGTGTCCATGTGAAGCTCGCGGTGGGTAACCGCCCTCATCAAAGCAAATAAAGCAGCAAGACTGTACTTCACATTTTTTAAATGTTACTGTTCGCTTCACGCTGAGAGGAATAAGACATAATTCAACTCAAGAAGACAGCTGAGAGGAATAAAATTTGGATTACCTCAGAAAGTAGAACGAAGCGGCTTTACCCAGCAGAGATAAACATGAGTAAGTCTTTTTTATTATTAATCTCTTGTATTAGTTTTCATATAACTTGTACACATTTTACTGGTTAGACTTTTTCCAGACTATTATTCCTGACTAAATGTATAATCAGGTGAAACATCATGATGTTTCATTTACATCATCTCAATGTTTCACGATGCCAGGATGTTTTTTTTTTTTTTTATGTTCTATGGTGTAAATATTTTTCATGTGTTATACCCCGTCATTGGTGTTTGCAATCGTCTGAGGTAAAAAAAAAATAAAAAAATAAAAAAATAAAAAATTGTATCAAGTAAGCTGTAAATATCACTGACAAAAAATGTGCTATGTGGTAATGTGTTCTTTTTTTTCCTATAAATTACTAATAGTATCAGTGACCATCACAATAATGTTAATAAAATAAACCTATTGCAAAGCGAGCCAATGCAAATAAGCAGCCCACTCAGGAACCTGGAACACAGCTAAGACCAAGCGAGGCACACACTCCCATCTCTTCAAAAAAGTATTTCCTTCCGTCAAAACTTCTCCAGGCCCCCAAAACCCCCTAGACCTATTGCCAATTGCTCATCACATTAAAACAGACCCCAATGTGTCACTAGTGATTCATTCACCAAGAAAGGTTTTCTATAGCCCTCAAGGACAAAATAGTTGAGGAGTTACACAAGATCGAAAGCATGGGAGTAATAGCAAAACAAACAGAACCGACAGACTGGGTGAACAGCATGGTAACAGTAGTGAAACCTAACAAGATACGTATATGTATGGATCCGCAAGACCTTAATCTTGCTTTTTTGACAGTATAGTGTCCCAGTCACTATACTGAGGCATTAGGACCCACACAGGCTATAGGGTGAGCACCCCCTGCTGGCCTCACTAACACCTCTTCCAACAGCAACCTAGTTTTCCCAGGAGGTCTCCCATCCAGGTACTGAACAGGCTCAACCCTGCTTAGCTTCAGTGGGCAACCAGTCTTGGGCTGCAGGGTGATATGGCTGTGACAGGTATAGAATTCTTTGCTTACCATTTGGTGTATCTTCAGCCAGTGAAGTCTTCCAGCATGCAATTGCACAGATGTTAGAAGGTCTTGAAGGTGTGGTCAACGTTATAGATGACATCCTGGTAAGGGGAGAAACAACAGAAGAACATGATCACAGACTCATTAAGCTGCTGGAAAGAGCAAGAGAATGGAATCTAAAACTAAACAAGAGCAAATGTCAGATAAAAATGTCAACACATCTTGGACACATCATCTCAGAAGAAGTTCTCAAGCCAAATGATGAAAAGTGAGAGTAATCTTACAGATACCACCACCTGAAAACAGACACTCATGAGATTAATGGGTATGGTGCAATACCTTTCCAAATTCATTCTCAATTTATCAGATATCAGTGCTTCTCTTCGAAAGCTGCTAAAAGATGATGTTCAGTGGCACTGGGAGGAAGAGCAACAAAAAAGCTTCACAAAAATGAAAAGTTTGCTAGTAAATGCAAGTAGGGCTCGCTGCAGCCTGTGGTGGACATCCAACCCCGCCCACATCCAAGTGTGACGTCAGAAGTCATGCCCATCCCCGACACAACCCCGCCCACATCCAAGTGTGACGTCAGAAGTCAAGCCCATCCCCGACACAACCCCGCCCACGGCCAAGTGTGACGTAAACGAAAGCCACGCCCATATCAAATACGTCACCTCATGTGATTTCCCCATCCCCGTACCGGGAAACCCGGAAGTATGTTGAAGCAATTTACACATACTTAGGCTGAATAAAGATTGCATTGATAGATTATATAAGTAACATGACATTGACCTTCAGGCCTCGTTCATCACAACTTGATATGAAACATGTCCAGGTCCTCCACATACTTAAAGATGAATGAAAAAGGCATCCATTGTTTCATAGGGTATTTTTATATTTATTATTTTACAAAAATAATTACATATACAATTTTACAAAAAAAATAATATACACCACCAGTCAAAAGTTTTTGAACAGTAAGATTTTTATTATTTTTTAAAGTCTCTTCTGCTCACCAAGCCAGGATTTATTTGATCCAAAACACAGCAAAAACAGTAATGTGAAATATTTTTACAATTTAAAAGAACTGCTTTCTATTTGAATGTATTTTAAAATGCAGTTTATTCCTGTGATCAAAGCTGAATTTTCTGCATCATTACTCCAGTCTTCAGTGTATTAACATAATAATAATTACAAAATGTTTTTTGAGCATCAAATCAGCATATTAGAATGAAGGATCATGTGACTGGAGTAAGTCACCTTTGAAATCACAGGAATACATTTCATTTTAATAGTAATATAGAACATTTTTATTTTAAATAGCAAAATATTATACAAATATTTTAAAATTAGACTGTTTCTGCTGTACTTCGGATTAAATAAATGCAGGCTTGATGAGCAGAAGATATTTCTTTAAAAACATTAAAAAATCTCACTGTTCAAAAACTTTTGACTGGTTGTGTTAACCAAAAGGTATGCTCCAAATATTATAAAGTCTGAGCAGCTGAATGAGCAGCTGAATGATCAGATAAACAGTTCTTGACATGCAGTACACACACATACATACATAGACTACACAGAGAGATTCCTTGCTTCAATATATCCTCCGATTCTCCCTCCAGGTAGTCTTTGATGGCATTCTGTTGATTTTTACTGTCCATCTGGAGAAAGGCAGGCCCTGTCACCTCCCCACAGAATAACCCACGATGACTCTGTACCATGCTGGACCAATGTCCCTTACAAACTTCCACTTCATGTCCTCTTGGCACTCCTGTTAAAAATAGAGAATACATACATGTAGGGGGTATATGTGTCCACTAAAAATTATTTACCTCATCATTCTACATAAACATATTTATGATTTTAAACCACAAAAATCAATCAATATCTAAAGAAATGCTCTCACCATACCTCCATGCACCACTGCATGGCTTATGGGGTCCTTCAAGTGAACTGTAACAAGTAAATTTTCTTTACTGGTGAAACTGCAGCAGGGACCCCTAAACCCGGGAGAACTGCTCTGCATCAGGCTTGGACTGAAAATGTGTAGAATGCTGTAAAACATGACAAACAAACATTATGTGATCTTTTCGTTAATATAGAAGAATACAAAGATAATTTGTGACATACACAGAGTTATCCAGCAAGACATAATGAAATGATGTGGTTGCCGTACCAAACTACTGTGCATGGGTACTGTGATCAGAGTATATCATTAAAGAGGTCATATGTATGTGAGTGTTTTGTGTGTGTGTGTGTGGTGGTGGTGGTGGGGTGTGGGGTGGGGCAGGTAAGTACATATGTGTGAGAGGGATGAAGTGTGTGTGTCTGAGTGGGTGAGATGAGTGTTATGTGTGGGGGGAAGGGTATAAAAGTATTGCACATTGATTCATAATTGATTTTATGTTGTAAGACTTGTGCCTACCAACCAACCTACCAACCAACCAACCAACAAACAACAAATTAAATATCTATGTATTATATGTATTTGTGTGTGTGTGTACGCATGCATGCCACGAATACATACATACATATATACATACATGTGTGGATACATAGACCCCCCAACATAAAAACACTCATCTCACCCCCACCCCCAAACACACACACACGCATATATATATATATATAAGTATATTTGTTGCTAGCTAAGCAATAACGTGCCGGTGTGAAGTTGAAATTAAAAATACTTACTGTTGTTTATGCACATGCACACAAATGACGCACACGTTCTTAAAGTTGTCAAAATTTGGTAAAGACCAAAGATATTTTTTTTTACTTACCGACATGGCAAACAACAGCTTCTTTTTTTAGTGGTTGGCAAACAATACAAATTATCTTCTTATCGATAATTCTTCCTGTTTCAAAATGAATGAGAATGTGACGTATTTTGACATGGGCGTGGTCTGTGACGTCACACTTGGATATGGGCCGGGTTGGATGTCCACCGCAGGCTGCAGCGAGACGCTCCTCAGCAAATGTACCAACATTGAAATTCTTTGAAATAAAGATACCAGTAACACTTTAAGTTGATGCCAGCTCAGAAGGGATCGAAGCAGTCATTCTGCAAGATAAAAAGCCAGTGGCTTATGGATCACATGCACTAACAAATGCTCAAATGAAATATGAGCAAAAAAGAGCTGCTTGCCACAGTCTATGGATGCGGAAAAGTTGGAAGTTTGGAAGTTGAAAGTGATCACAAACCACTGGAAAACATCTTTAAGAAATCACTGCACCAAGCCCCACCCAAATTACAGCGCATGCTTCTCAGACTTTAAAGATACAGCCTAAAGGATTACAAACCAGGTAAAGAGATGCACATCGCTGATGCACTAAGTTGTGCATACCCAAATGAGCATATAGAAGATTTGTTTGGTCAAGAGCTTGAGCTGTGCTGGATAACAACATATCTACCTGTATCAGAAGAAAATATGAGTGTTTTTCACAAGGCAACAGCTACTGATCAAGAAATGCAACTACTGCACAACATGACTATGGATGGATGGCCTAAAGAAAGAAGTGAGTTGCCAAAACAGATCCAGGCATAATGGACATTCAAAGAAGAAATAAGCTTCACATCAGGACTTCTTTTCAAATCGACAAAGCTCATTGTTCCTAGCCAATTGAGAAAAGAAAATGCTGATGAAAATACATGAATCACATCTTGGAGTGGTGAAATGTAAAGAAAGAGCTAGGGTTGTTCTGTATTGGCCAAACATGTCCACCTAAATTGAATAGTTTGTCTCTCAATTTCTTGTGTGCAACACACACAAGAATAGTAATTCAGGAGAGCCAATGATATCACATCCAATACCAGGAAGACCTTGGTCAAAAATTGGCACAGATCTGTTCCATTTCAATGGTTCAGACTACTTACTGTCTGTTGATTAAATTCCAAAATTCCCAGAAATCAGCAAACTGTCTGACACAACTGACCAGAGTGCAATTGTGGCCATGGAATCCATGTTCGCGAGGCATGGAATTCCAGATAATGTAGTCTCAGACAATGGTCAACAGTATGCCAGGTCAGAGTTCAGAAACTTTGCAAAAGCACTGGAATTTGAACAAGTGACGTCCAGCCCAGGACACACACAGTAGAACGGACAAGCTGAACGAGCAGTCCAAATCATTAAAAACCTGTTAAAGAAAGCTCAGAGTGGCAAAAGTGACCCTTACATTGCCTTATTGGAATACCAAAACACACCATTGGACGTTATTGGGTATTCACCGGTACAGTTATTAATAGGACATAGGCATAGCTGCTTCCAGATTTTCACATAGGAGAAAGTGTGAGAGTGCAACAAGGAGATGTTTGGCAACCTGTAGTAATCATCAAAAGACATGAACAACCAAGATCCTTCATCATTCAAAGTCCAGATGGAAGAACTTACAGGAGAAACAGAAAGCATCTTCTCAAGACTAGAGAGAAAAGTTTCACAACAGCAACAGACAACACAGTCAGTGACACTAATAGTGTGATGGACTCACATGTCACTGACGCTAAATTATTTACAATGGTCCATGAAACACAAAACACTGATTTACCTCTGTCTCAGTCACATGGATACATTACCAGGTCAGGTAGACAAGTGAATATGCATTTAAGATACAAAGACTAAACAGTGATTGACACTACAATCTGTGAAATGCTAACCTAAGTTTATTTTTACTTTGAAGAAACAAAACAATAAAAAAAAAATGAAAGCAAGGTTCTATTTAGTTTGTGTGATTGTTTAATTAAAGTAGTAGTGTGATTAAGAGTTTAAACCCATAGTTTAAAAAAAGAAAAGAAAAGAAAAATGATATAGATTGCTGTTGAGCAATAATTAAAAGCTGGATAGTTCTAAATTTAAGAGAAGGGAAGACATGTATTTTGTATGTGTGTGCTACCCGTACCTGTGTGACATCAGCAGTTGTTGGAAGTAAAAGAAGTCTGAACCTCATGGTGTCTGTGTTGTCTCCTGATTCACCTACAAAAACATGTAAAGACGTAACACATGTGAAATCAGTAGTTCAACTGTAATTTTACGAAGCTACGAGAATACTTTTTAGTGCACAGAGAAAACAAAAATATCGACTTTATTCATTGATTCTTCTCATCCAGTATGCTGTGTCACGCCTCCAATTTGTAGAGTATCATGACACAAGCACGCACTTGCGCTTAATGTAAACAATGCTTGCACGTGCTGACGGATGTCTATTTTTACACAAAGCGAAATTGCGCGTGTGCATTGATATACTCTTTAAAATGGAGAGTATATAGAGAGTATATGGAGAGTATACAGAAGGATAGATTTAAAGTGACAGCAGACTGGATGAGGATGAGAAGAATTGTTTATTATAGTCGTTATTTTTGTTTTCTTTGCGCACAAAAAGTATTCTTGTAGCTTCATAAAATTGCGGTTTAACTACTGACGTCACATGGACTATTTTACTGATGTCCTTGCTATGTTTCTGGACTTTGATTGTGGTAGTACCATTGCTGTCTATGGGAGGGTCAGAGAGCTCTTAGATTTTATCAGAAATGTCTTAATTTGTGTTCCGAAGATGAACAAAGGTCTTACAGGTTTGGAACGACATGAGGGTGAGTAATTAATGACAGAATTTTCCTTTTTGGGTGAACGATCCCTTTAAAAGTCTACTCCAAGTCATACCTTAGTCACATGCACTCTTTGTTAATTTGAAGTGCATTACTACAAATTACCACATTACTACAAATATTACCTTCTATTTTGTAGAAATACATTCAAGAAGGAAGTCGCAGCAGCATATTTCCATTCCTGTTGATGCATTGCTCCAGAGCCACTTGGCAACAGTTGCCTTTTTTTCCACTTAATGTAGTTGACTCGAAGTGACTATCATCTTTTCCTGCACTCATTTTCTGTGAAGAGATATACATTAATGTTTATATTAATGTTTATTTTACAGGTATCTGGCCTCAGGAAATTCAATCAGAACACTTGCCTTCCACTATCGTATGGGGGAGAGCACAGTGGCTAAAGCCATCAAGGACACGTGCTGCAATTAACAGGCGCATGATGGATACACACCTAACAAGACCTACTGCGCAGGAGTGGAGGAATATTGCTTCAAAGTTTTCATCTAGGTGGAATTTCCCTAACTGCATAGGAGCAATAGATGGGAAGCACATCCTCCTCTTTGCACCACCTCATTCATGCAGCCTTTACTTTAATTTAAATAAAATAATAATAATAATAATAAATAAAAAAAAAAACATTATCTGTAGTAATATTGGCTGTGGTCGATGCTGAATATCATTTCCTTCAAGTACATATTGGAGATCATGGAAAGTCAAGTGATGGGGGTGTCTTTGCTGGCTCAACCATAGGGCAGGCATTGGATGCAAAAAAGCTGGAGGTGCCAGATGATCACCAGCTACCAGGAACAGACCATCTGGGGAACACACCATTCACCATTGTTGGGGATGCAGCATTCCTGTTAAAGGTCCCATATTGTATAACTGAAATTTCCTGGCTTTTTTCACAATAACTGAGGTCTAGGGGCTATTTAACTACCATATATGTTTCAAAACAGTCAGTCCACAGTAAAATGCACACAGCCTGCATAAAGTAGCTGTGATTTTTCACGAACCGTTGTTACTTCCATAAAAAGTTGAACTACACAGTCACCGCCTTCAGTCACCACCCCGAGCACCGACCACCGTCCCACTCTACTTTTGCCAAACCCCCAGACAACATCACGTCCATGCCATTGCTGAGCAGAAACAACACTGAAACATGTTGAAAAGGTTAACTTTAACCGAGAAACCAGATTGGCTGACCTGTAACGTTATACTATCACTCAAAGGATGGACGATCTGACAGGTTTGTTACTATGAGGTGGATCACATCTAACGCGTATGAAGACAAACTCACCATGTCTATCTAGTCAGATATATATACGTTTCAATTTCAGCAGCCAACTATTTTTACAGCTACATTATTGTTCCAGCCACAATTAATCACATAAATGTATATACAATTACAAATGGTTATATATAAATCATCAGTTTGTTGTTTTACACACATGCACACAGACATTTTTTCATACATGACATAGTCATGCGATGCAAGAAACATATGGCAAGAAATCTGTAAACTCGTCCATAACAACAAAAGACAATACTTTATTGAACCTTTAATAAGAAGTGTGCGCTGCAAGCACAAGCATTTTTGACGATCGTTTCTGTCATGTTCACTCAGTTTATCGCGTTTAACCACAGCTGTCATCGGTTTTTTGTCTGTCAGTGGCAGCAGATATGCGATCAAATTTTTATTTTGAGGCTGTATTGCGTCGATTCTGGCACCCGACATCACAACAAGTGTCCTTACCCTGGTCGAGACTTATCACACAACAACACATCTTCAGCTACAGATTGTCTAGAGAGTGGTGGGGGAAAGTGCCTTCGGCATTTTGTCATATCACTGGAGGATTCTATGCAGAATCAACATACACCCTGACAAAATAAACAGCCTTATTTAGTCAGCATGCCTCCTAAACAACTTTCTTATCATGCCAATGGAAGTAGAAAGGTGGCTAAATAACGGTGATTCAACTACTGGATCAATGAAGAGCATCTCTACTGCCGGTGGACCTCATGGTACAAGGGAGGCCTACTCTGTTCGAGATAAATTCTGCACTTTTTTCAACTCTAAAGGACGTGTCTTGGCAGAATGAAATGATGTAATGGTCACTATAGTGTTGCCTTACTGACTTTAATAATTTAATTGATATTAGATTAGTCTCTGATTAGCATTAACATTCATATTAGGCTAGATTGTCATTCATCAATTATTAGTATGTTAGGTAAAAAAAAATTATAGCCTGAATGCACTGTAAGTCACTTTGGAAAAAGTTGTTAACTTCAATTATAATCATATCCCTGTTGAGGTAATTTACTGGAGTCTTAATTCAACATGAGGATTTGTTTACTTAAAATAACATTGTCAGTTTGTGGTCAAAATTATTATTTTTAAGGACATTATGAAATTAAGACAATGTCTGTACTGTACATCATTTTATGATTATACTGTACAATTACATACAGTTGTTGCTAATAACTGTCACTGAACATTTTACCTCAGATCGTACTTTAACAAAATTAGACATTCATACCTGAAAAACTGAAGACATCGTCAATCTTCCCCCACGCTGATGACTTCCTTAGGTTGTCTTTGAAGAATCTATGCTTTGTTGCATATACAGTAATTCTGGGTATTTCCCTACTTCATTGATTAGTTTTTCGTCATCCATTTTGGTTCGCTACTCCCCTATTTAAATGATCTGAAGTGTGTTGTGACGGTTGTGAATTGGCAAATCCAGTAGGTAGCAGCCGACGACAGTGAATGTAATCGCGAATTGTGTCATTATTGCGACTATGAACTGCAAATGTTACATAGGCCTATGCTGTAATATTCTGCGTATGTAAAAATGTCTCAAGAGAAAAATAAAAGAATAAAATTACTGTTTATTATACATTTAATTCTATATGTTTACATACTATTCAAGCTGTAAAACGGTAACACTTTATAATAACGTTCAGCTGTAAGTCATTTATAAGTAATTAATGAATGATAAACTAATCATTTACAAAACAATCATAAGAAATTAAGTGATGTGCTAACAATTTGTGTATGTTTTGTCAATTCATTTACAAGTCATTTACAATTGATTAGTTAATGATGAACTAATCATTTACAAAACATGACTATACATTCACAAATGATTAAGTAATTTGCTATAAAGCTGTCGTACGTTATCTTAAAAATAGCATCATGATATGGGTAACACTATAAGAACGTTCAGTTGTAAGGCATTTAAAAGTGATTACTTAATTAACTAATCATTTACAAAACACGACTATGTGTTCATAAATGATTAATAAGTGATATGTATATATTTGATCAATGTTTTGTAGATTAAGTTATAAATCATTTACCAGTGATTAGATGATTATTAACTAATCATTTACAAAACATGACTATACGTTCACAAATGATTAAAGGTGTCATATAATGCGATTTAAATTTTTCATTTCTCTTTGCAGTGTTACAAGCTCTTGGTGCATAAAGATCTGTAAAGTTGCAAAGACTAAAGTCTCAAATCCAAAGAGATATTCTTTATAAAAGTTAAGAGTCAACCACACCCCCCAAAACGTCTCACTCTAATACTCCCCCACATGTCTACGTCACGATGTTGGAAGATTTGCATAACGCCGGCCAAATGTACAAACAAAGAAAGAAGGCATAACTTTTATTCTCGCTATAGTATTGTTGTTGCTGTGCCACCATGTTGTGGAGATGCTGTGTATTCCATTGTGAAAGTGAAACTACTTTGTTTGGCCTTCCAAAAGAAGATGATATTCGCTTTGTCATGCCTAGAGCTGATCCATGCTGGTTGCTGAGGAAATACATCAACTTTGCCCTGTGGATAGCCGGATCGGCTTTCACCGTGGATGAAGTGGAGTCCAGCCTGGGGTCATCACATGTGGTTTCCGCAAGCTCCTTAGTCGAATCGCCGTTCTCAAGCCAGCCTCCACCCACTCTAGCCCGCTGTGTGTGATGCTGTGTTTCATTGTGAAAGCAAAACTACTTTGTTTGGCCTTCCAAAAGAGGACACGACTAGAAATCAGTGGTTAAGTTGTATTTACAACACTGTACCAGAACGGTTTGACACAAATATTCAGATTTGTGCAACACATTTTATGGAGGACTGTTTCCTGATCTGCCAGCTGTTCTGACTCACAGAGTGTAAGTAAATTTTTTATATTTAAATTTTTATATTTAATTTTATATTTTTATATTTTTTATGTTTTGAGCAGTGTATAGTAGCGCTTGTTCTTTGTCATTTCTCCAATCACAAGTGCAGACATGGTTTTGTGCTTACGTGGCGCAATGCAACGCAACATGTGAAAAGACAGTATAATTCATTATAATCAGTAATTATGTCCCCTCTGGATGCAACAAATGCTTCGTTTGTAATGGGTTTTATTGGTTTTGTCTGGTTGTGACGGGAGATGGCATCACAGTATGGTGAGGGGCGTAACATTTCTGTCACATGCTTGAGTCATTTGGCCAGTCACAATGCACTGAATAACTGGCCAATCACAGCACACCTCGCTTTGTGAAAATCGACACGTTTCAGAAAGGTGGTTCATAAAGGAGAAACTATAATGTACAGTATGTGGAAAATAATGGGATTTTTGAACCTTAAATCACATAAACACATTTCATTACACCAAATACACAAAATAATGTTCTTTTTAGCAACATCATATGCCCCCTTTTAAGTAATATGCTAACAATTTACATATCTGTCATAAGTTATCTTAAAAAATAGCATATCATAGCATACCCTTACATTGCCGTACACACTACAAAGTATTCAAAACCTGTTGTGTAAATGCATGAATAAATAATTTACAACACTTTCTGCATCCCCTAAAGCCTTTACACAACAGGTTTTGAATACTTTGTAGTGTGTACTGCAATGTAAGGGCTGACTGGTGAGGATGTAGACATGTCTTTTCTGACACGTAGAGTTTGTTTAATGCTGTGAGATAATAGTACAACGTGACATTTCAATGATTTATAAGTAATTAATAATATATTGATTACTTTACTAGTAACTATTCTGAAAAAAAAGATTAATTGAATTTACTATTTTTTTTAAGATAAGTGGTTGCAATCAATTTATTTTAGCTAGCCTACATTTAAATAAACAAATTTTGTTGACTAACTTTCAACATTTTGTTTATTTAAATGTAGCTAAAATATATTGTTTGCAACCACTTACCTTTACTAAAAAATTTGTATCATTTTTTTTCAGTGTATTAACCTTTTACTAAGGATCTGTTTGATTATTTCATGATGCTATTTTTTTAAGATAATGTACGAAATTTGTAAATCATTAGCATATTAATAATCATTTGTGAATGTATAGTCATGTTTTGTAAATGATTGGTAATCATCATCTAATCACTTGTAAATTGTTTATAACTTAATCTACAAAACATAGATAAAACATTAAAATATAACTTATTAATCATTTATGAACGCATAGTCATGTTTTGTAAATAAATTAGTTCATCATTAACTAATCACTTGTAAATGACTTATTAATTGCTTATGAATGATTTGTGAATGATTAGTTCATCAATACCCAGAGTAGAGACCTGCACAGTACTCCCGCGAGAGTGCATGGTCTCTAACCCAGAGTTTTCTTTAAAGCATCAGCACATTTGTAGGGCCGCTGTATGCAGACTTTAAGCAAAGTGTGCATCGCTCTCACACTCATTCTGATAATTTTTTATTTTATTTTTTTCCTGGGCACAAATCCGTGAAAGAGGAGTTTCACAGGACTGTGTAAGTGGTGTAGAAATTTGTTTAAACGAGGCTAATCTGATGAATGACATTCACTTGATAACATATTTCTGTGACCTCTGGAAGTAACCCAGTAATCAGCAATCCTTCAGGATTTCCAGTGTGGTTGGATGCATTGATGACAAGCATATCCCCTCCATTGAACCTTCTGAAAAGGAATGATTACTGTATGGAATGGAGGGATGCCAGATGGAGGGGTAGTAACTACGAGATGCCATAACCACAGCTGTTAATTAAACACAAATTATTCACAATTTATTTGGTCATTTTTATTTCCTATAAATGCAAAAGCAACAGTTATATATATATATTTTTTTTTCTTTTACTTTTGGATTTTAAAATTCTTCCAATACTTGACCATCTCCTCTTCATCTGTCAGTGGTGCTCGTGCAGGATCCCCCCTTTCTGTGAGCCTCTGAGTTCTTGCTGTCGAGTGAGTACACGTCAGTAGTTAATTACACTCTAATTTACAGAATATTTACTCATGTGAAAAGAGTGTTAGACTATGTGGGTAAAAGGTGATGTGCATTGAAATCGACACTGAATGATATTTAGGTTATGTCAAATGTTTGTAAAGTCATTTAGCCTACACCATCAGCCTTTCATGCTTTAAGCTTTACCTTGATTGAACTGTGTTTTTAAACTTCATTTTAAAATGTTGCCATGTTCATTTCTTTTTTTTCTGGCCAGGGGATACCATTAAAATTAATATTAGTCCAGTAATTTACAGTTTTTCACCTTATAAGATATTATATATGGTGATATATGATAAAATGTGAAGTAGGATTTACTTGAAAAAAACTTTGGAAAGTTTTTTTCACTCAGAAAAGGCTAGTAAATTTACAAACATTTGCCAAGTAAAAGCCTAAACATAATTATTAGCAGGTTTAATTAGACATATTTAAGTTAAGTTTACTTGGAAATTCCCAGTTAATTTTGTTGACTCTTTGTTTGTACATTTTACATTATGTAATGCTTATCACTGTAAAAAAGTGTACAAATTTTTCCTTCTTTTGCACTCATATATTTTAAGTAAAACTCTAACATTTAATTAAATAAAATCTGCAAGTTTATACAATTTACTTTAACAAGATAACACTTGAAAACCACCATTCTATTAAAGCATGTGATTCATTTGCAAACATGCAAGTAAGCATGTAGACAGGCTGTTATCCTTTTCAGATAATATGCCTAAATAGTCAAATGAACACAGAGACCTCAATACTTGGTACACCACACACAATGACGGTAACAATCAGTGAATAGTGTTTGAGTATGAATGTATAAACTCCAGGTGTCACAAAACAGTATGTTACTAAAACAAACAACAACTAACACCTAAACTAAACAACTAACAACAAAAGCAACCATAAAACAGTGTAAATTTTTAATTATTCATGCCCCACTGCATGATGGGAAATATTGGATCATAACATAAATATTTACTTAAAGAATCCTTTTAAACATAACAAACGGTTCTAAGTAAAATATACTTATGAGTTTTTTCACTTTAATTTCTACTTATGCAGTTCCATTTGAATTTACTTATGTATTTAAGTAAAATAAATAAAAACGAAACCTCAAGTAGCTTATTGAATTAAACGTGATATTTTGAAGTAAAAAGACAAAATAGTATTTGTTTGTAAAATTTACTTAACTGATGCTATCTTTATTTACAAGTTCAAAAAATCACTAAGTCAGAAACCATTATTAATGAATTAAAGTTGCACATTGACTCGGAAGTACACTGAAGTCTTTTAGTCAGGTGCTGTTGCCATGGTGAATCCTAATTTCGGAGCTCCACTGATCATGACTTTTGATAATCATGGTGCATGCGTTAAACTCAGAGTCATCATAAACAGAGTCTACTGAATTCAGCCATTCTGTAACTGAAAAATCTGAGTTGACTTACTGTGATATGGGAAACTCAGAGTTTACTTGAACTAAACGTGAACTTACCTGGGTAAAAACTGAAACTGGCTTCATGCTATGTGCCACTGGTAATGATTTATTAACTTATTAGTTCCCTTTGTCTGATCTGTCTACTTAAGTTCTGAGTTTTCTGCCCTTGGTTGTCCGTCTTCGTCAATGTATTGTGTAAATGGTTATCCGTGATTATCTCCTAAGTTTTGTCATTAAAGATCTTGATTACCATTTTCCTTGTCTTCATGAGCTTTTATCAGCACATTAGGTGATGAAAGTTGCCTTTTATGCTTGTAATGAGCAAAAATTAATGTGCTTTTCTTGTCATTTATTTTCTTTTTTTTAGGTACTGCGCGTAGTTTAATATTTTTAGTAAACAATTCCCATACAAAAACCCAATAAATACTGCAAATAGCTTGAGTACAGAATAAAGTTGCAGTGTTTGCAGCATTGCAATACTAGAGCTAAATAAATTTTCACATTCACAAAATCCTTTAAAATCACATTGACTATGTTATGCAGATACATAATCTGTTAAAGAATTAGTTTTTGCTTACACCAGAGTTTAACAATCTTTTGTCTTATCTCTTTGGTTTGTAAACCATATACTAAGGGATTTAATCCTGTTGGTACAATGTGAAACATTATACTGGCTAGTTTCCTGCTGTCAGAGTATTCAGGGAAACAATGAAGAAAAATAAAAACAGCTCCAGAGATAAACATAATTAAATATACAGCTAAATGAGTGCTGCAGGTTTTTATGGCTTTGCTGTTCAGTGCTTTGTTTTTGCTAGTTATACATACAGTAGCAATCTTTACATATGTAATTAATATTGATACTGCTGACAGACTGAGTGCAACCACAGTATAAATAATTCCAAAGATATTGTTAATAACCACATTTTCACAGGACAGTTTAAACAGTGAGGCATTGTCACAGAAAGGGTTTTCAATTTTATATCTACAGTGAGACAGATGCACAGTTAGGCCTATCATAATTGTCACCAGAAGAAAGGCCAGGCCCCAAGCAAATATTGAGAGTTTAATAACCATTTTATTGGTCATTATGGCTGTGTATCGCAGTGGATTGCATATAGCCACATATCTGTCAAAGGCCATAATCATCAGCACATAGTGACATGCTGCTCCAAATATATGCACAAAATAAGCTTGAATAACACACTCCACATATGATATATAGCGCTCTGAAGCTTCATTTAAAATGTCCTGTAGTAAGCGTGGCATAATGACAGTGGTACCTATTATATCATTCACTGGCAAGTTACAGAACAGAAAATGCATAGGGTCATGCAGATTCCTCTCTGTTGAGATCAGAACTATAAGTCCAATGTTTGAAACCATTGAAAAGACATAAGCCAATAGAAGTACAATGAAAACAGACTGGGATGACTGAGGTGTAACTTTCAGTCCCTCCACAAGTAGAAAGCTGTGTCTTAATGTCAGGTTGTCCATTTGTGGCTGTACACAAAATCTGCAACCAGAATAACAAACATAATATTATTGACATATCAACAAATCATTCACTTTGTGTTAAATGCATATGACAAAAGAATAGCACTTCCCAGTTTCACTTAAATTTGCTACTTTTCTGTGCAAGATCATGTGGAAACTGCATATTCTGTAGGTATACAGTATACTACATTTTTTTAATTGTTTATTTTTTTTAAAGTTACAGTATGCTGATAAAAATACAAACATTCTGTTTAACAATTACATTAAAAAAATTGTTCTTATAGATGAAAAAAATGTGAATAACAGCTCTTATTCAGTTTTACTTTATAAATGTAATTGCAGCATCTTGCCTTTGCCTAATATTATTCCTATAATGATCAGGTCAACCAGTATGACTTGTTTTTCAAAATAGTCTCAAAACAGTTTAATGGCCCCCCAAGCTTTTGTGTGTGGTCTATATAGGATTCTATCTGACATTGTCATCACTCCACTGGGGAAAAACAATTCATAGCATTTGTTGCTAAGAGCAGCAAGGCTGTTGATTCAGTGTGTTTGTAGCAACAAGTGAAGTTATTGGTTACTAATTCTGCAATATGATTTAAGACCTCAATGATACATTTATTTTCTGAAACTGTGGTTAAAAATAATTTAGAACAAGGTAGTTGCTTTACATATTCACAGATAAAAAGTTTCATATTGAGCAGTCAGCTCAATCAGTATTAATTTTCCCTTAATAAATTTAACAGAATCATTATAAAGGGGTCACATACCGTTTTTGTTCCATTTAGCTGAATTAAACGAACACAAACTTTAAAGCTGCAGCTTTGCAGCATTGATGGAAAATGAAGTATAGTAGGTGGACAACCAGAACCTCACATGCACATATTAATTGGAAACAACGCAGCTGTTCACCGTGCCATTCGGCGTGAGCAACAGTCCACTTTGGCATATTTTTGCTCATTATGATTTTTTTCTGTCGATACTGAAACACCGTGAACTACAAAAGCCTATTTTATCTAATGAATAATAATTAAGCTTCAAATGGGCAACATCACGAATATGGAAACATTTGGATTTGTCCTGAATGAGAGAGGTAAGCCAAACCTTACCTTATGTAAGGTTGGGCCTATATTATTATATACTGCAGTTATATTTATCCATTAGAATTATATATTTTTTATTCTTGTTCTGTTCTGATAGTTAAATTTAAAGTATTTGTTGTAAAGTGAAGGGAACTAAAAATGTACTGTAGTGTTTATAATGTTGGTACATTATAACATTATTAGGCCTTTCTGAATGTAATAAAAAGCGACTTTTACATGACTTATATATATTTTTTCCTCTCAAATCTTATTTTATTTGTAGCTTTTTTTTTTTTTTTTTTTTTTTTTTTAGAAAAAAAACATGCAGCAAACGAAAATAACAAAAATTGTGATTAATCAGTTAAAATTTGTTACTGTGGGTTAACAATTTTACATTATAGACTACTTAGCAACAGAGTCTGGACCTAATCTAGGCAATGTTGTTAACTATTTACAAGTTTTGTGTATGTTTTTATCCAGTTTTTTTTTTTTTGTAGCCCCCCCCACACCACCCCCCCCCATAAATTGTGCATGCTCATTCACTTTGTGTACTCTGGCGCAGAACCTGCCTCCCACGTTGCTTAGCTGATTTAAAAATGTTTGATATAAAGGTTGCTGTCACATTTTATACAGGAATTGTTAATAAAAAATAAAATAAAAATAAAAAACTAATTATATTGTTAGTTTCATGGAAACATGCAATCAAGGTCTTCGGATACTACAGGCACACAGATGGCACTAGGGACGGGGGGGACATGACCCCCTCAGATTCATAGTAACCCGATCCGTCCCCCTCACTTTCTCAATGAAAGGTTCTATTGGTAAACAGAGGATTAATCAGAGTTTCCGCTATGTACATTAGCCTAAGTAGTGGCGAACCTGCCTGCCACTCCTTAAACGTGTACTAAACGATTTTTGAAACATGCTTTTGACCGCAGTGTCTGACAAAGTCCCAAAACACACTTGTAGCCAATCAGCAGTAAGGGGACATGTCTTGTCCTGATAGCGAGAAGAGAGCGCTCAATTTGAGTGCACAGGAAGCATATTACATTATGTTTACATTTAGTCATTTAGCAGAAGCTTTTATTCAGCATATTAGCAGATCGACTGTACTGTAGATTGAGAGAAATGGCAGATAAAAAAAGAGGAAAATATCAGAGAAACAAAACATTAAAAAGAAGGGTTACAATCAGGCAAGAGGTAGGACCCGTGTACATATCAGAGCAGCTTTCCAGCGGTGAAGAGAAATTCAAGGAATGGGAAGGGCTCGAATCGGACGCCAAGGTTGCTTTGTTTCTTTTTGATAGGTGAGTAACGTTGATTTTGCTTTGTTTCACACAACTTATCCATGTTGGCTTTTGTTTGAAGATGCTTGTGTGTCATCTTCACTTGTTTCCGCGATCGTCGTTGCCATGGTTGCGTATGTACGTGTGGGGCGAAGATTTCAAAATAGGGGCGAGGTAGCACGGTGGCCGAGAGAGCTCAACGTGCCCTGCAACTTCACAAAACACATTCAGAAGGAAAAAGCACCAGAAAATTAAGAAAACATCTTCATCAGTTTGACAGCACACATGCTGCAAATACTTGCAACACAACGAAATACAAAAACAAGCTGCAAATGCTCACAGCACAAACAAATACAGAAATGAGCTGCAAATACTCAACCCAAACAAAATTACCCCAACAAAATTACCATTTGTATAGCCACAGTTGTACAAATACCATGGTTAAACTATGGTTAGAGTAGTAAATCCATGGTTAATTTGTGCATAATTACAGTAACCATTTTTTGTTTGCTTTTTTTATATAATAAATAGTAAAACCATAGGCTATGGTTAGTTTTTGTAAGGTAAGTTGTAAAAGTTAGCCAGCTTACATAACTGTTCACAGTTAAGGCCCGTTCACACCAAGGACGATAACTATAAAGATAACGATAAAGATATAGTTCTAAAAATCGTTTTCAGTATTAAAGAACAGCAGCGTCCACACCACAACTATAACGATAAAGACAAAGAAAAACGATATCGTTGTAATCACTTTCAAAACTATTTTTTTTCCAGCTAATGAACGATAAAAAATTGACAGCCAATCAGAATCCATCCTGCTGTAACGCGCTCGAGAATTTAAAGCGCCAGACGAGCGTGCGCTTAGAATAAACAGAAGATATCGTTCGCTGGTGTGGACGCTAATATCGTTATCTTTATAGTTATCTTTATAGTTATCGTTCTTGGTGTGAACGGGCCTTTACAGTAATTGTGTATTTACAGTGGGTATGGAAAGTATTCAGACCCCCTTAAATATTTCACTCTTTGTTATATTGCAGCCAATTGCTAAAATCATTTAATTTTTTTTCCTCATTAATGTACACACAGCACCCCATATTGACAGAAAAACACAGAATTGTTGACATTTTTGCTGATTTATTAAAAAAGAAAAACTGAAATATCACATGGTCCTAAGTATTCAGACCCTTTGCTGTGACACTCATATTTAACTCAGGTGCTGTCCATTTCTTCTGATCATCCTTGAGATGGTTCTACACCTTCATTTGAGTCCAGCTGTGTTTGATTATACTGACTGGACTTGATTAGGAAAGCCACACACCTCTCTATATAAGACCTTACAGCTCACAGTGCATGTCAGAGCAAATGAGAATCATGAGGTCAAAGGAACTGCCTGAAGAGCTCAGAGACAGAATTGTGGCAAGGCATAGATCCGGCCAAGGTTACAAAAAAATTTCTGCTGCACTTAAGGTTCCTAAGAGCACAGTGGCCTCCATAATCCTTAAATGGAAGACGTTTTGGACGACCAGAACCCTTCCTAGAGCTGGCCGTCCGGCCAAACTGAGCTATCGGAGGAGAAGAGCCTTGGTGAGAGAGGTAAAGAAGAACCCAAAGATCACTGTGGCTGAGCTCCAAAGATGCAGTCGGGAGATGGGAGAAAGTTGTAGAAAGTCAACCATCACTGCAGCCCTCCATCAGTCGGGGCTTTATGGCAGAGTGGCCCGACAGAAGCCTCTCCTCAGTGCAAGACACATGAAAAACACCTGAAGGAATCCAAGATGGTGAGAAATAAGATTCTCTGCTCTGATGAGACCAAGATAGAACTTTTTGGCCTTAATTCTAAGCGGTATGTGTAGAGAAAAGCAGGCACTGCTCATCACCTGTCCAATACAGTCCCAACAGTGAAGCATGGTGGTGGCAGCATCATGCTGTGGGGGTGTTTTTCAGCTGCAGGGACAGGACGACTGTTTGCAATCGAAGGAAAGATGAATGCAGCCAAGTACAGGGATATCCTGGACGAAAACCTTCTCCAGAGTGCTCAGAACCTCAGACTGGGCCGAAGGTTCACCTTCCAACAAGACAATGACCCTGCACACAGCTAAAATAACGAAGGAGTGGCTTCACAGCATGGCTACTTCTTGAATGGCCCAGCCAGAGCCCTGACTTAAACCCAATTGAGCATCACTGGAGAGACCCGAAAATGGCTGTCCATCAACGTTTACCATCCAACCTGACAGAACTGGAGAGGATCTGCAAGGAGGAATGGCAGAGGATCCCCAAATCCAGGTGTGAAAAACTTGTTGCATCTTTCCCAAAAAGACTCATGGCTGTATACTAAATACTGAGCAAAGGGTCTGAATACGTAGGACCATGTGATATTTCAGTTTTTCTTTTTTAATTAATGTGCAAAAATGTCAACAATTGTGTTTTCCTGTCAATATGGGGTGCTGTGTGTACACTGAGGTGAAAAAAAACTTAAATGATTTTGGCAAATGGCTGCAATATAACAAAGAGTGAAAAATGTAAGGGGGTCTGAATACTTTCCATACCCACTGTAGTCAGCTTATTTAGGCTAATAATATCCACACAAAAAAAGCAACAACAACAACAAAAAAAGCTAAGGAATCGTATGATCAGGATGTTAAAATAAACAAAGATCTTTTCAGAGCAAACATTGATAAATTATGTCCCAGCCATGTTTTTCACTTTACGGTTCCCTTAAATATTTCCGATGTGGTCTGTGTTTTTGCAGCACATTTCTTTATTTGTTTGTATTGTGAGTATTTGCAGCGCGTGTTGTCAAATTGATGAAGATGTTTTCATAATTTGCAGGCGTTTTTGTCATTTGCAGTGTGTTTAGCTCTCTCTGCCACTGTAGCAGGTCCTGTTGGGGTATGGGTGTGTTTGTTTTGGTGCTAAAGAATCGGGTCAGGGCAGACGCAGGCTGAAGCATAATAATAATCTAACCATTACTTTGTACCCACCTTCTCACTACACGCTGTTCTGTTGTCAATAAACACACATGACGATGGTGCTGCCACTGACGTTTACATTCTCTGTGTGTGTATGTCCTATGACTCCTGAACCCGGGGTCCTATGAGGAGCTGGTAGCTGCCTCAATTGTGCCTGTAGCGGTAACCATAGTGATCATATACAGGTGCATCTCAAAAAATTTGAATATCATGGAAAAGTTCTTTATTTTTTGTAATTTAATTAAAAAAAGCAATCTGTCTTAAATTCTAGATTTATTGCACACAAACTGAAATATTTCAAGAGTTTTTTGTTTTAATTCTGATGGTTACCACTTGCAGTTTAGAAAAACTAAAATTCAGTATCTCAAAAAATTTAAATATTTTCTCAAAATAGCGGCCTTCAGCTTCTCTGTATTGTTTTTCAGATGTTATTTATCTTCCTCTTCACAATACCCCATAGATTCTCTGTGAGGTTCAGGTCAGGCATGCTGTCTGGCCAATCAAGCACAGTAATACCATGGTCAGCAAACCACTTGGAAGTGGTTTTGGCACTGTGGGCAGGTGCTAAAGTTCGCTACAAAATGAAATCAGCATCTCCATAAAGCTTGTCAGCAAATGAAAGCATAAAGTGCTCCAAAATCTCCTGGTAGATGGCTGCATTGACTTTGGACTCTATAAAACACAATGAACCAACACCAGCACACTCCACCACAACACAAATATTCACAGACTTCGGAAACTTCACACTGGACTTTGGATTCTGGGTCTTCCTCCAGACTTCAGACCTTGATTTCCAAATGAAATGCAAAATTTACTTTCATCTGAAAAGAGGACTGTGGACCACTGAGCAACAGTCCAGTTCTTTTTCTCCTTACCCCAGGTGAGATGCTTCTGAGGTTTTTTTCTTGTTAAGGAGTGGCTTGGTTCTAGGAATGTGAAACCTGTAGCTCTTTTCCTGAAGATGTCTGAGCGTGGTGACTCTTAATGCGCTGACTCCAGCTTCAGTCCACTTCTTGGGAAGCTCTCCCAAGTTCTTGAATCGGCTTTTCCTGACAATCTTCTCAAGGCTGTGGTCATCCCTGCTGCTTGTGCACCTTTTCCTACCACACTTTTTCCTTCGGGTCAACTTTCTATGAATATATTTTGATATAGTACTCTGTGAACAGCCAGCCCTTTCAGCAATGACCTTCTGTGGCTTACCCTCCTTGTGGAGGGTGTCGATGATCGTCTTCTGGACAACTTGCATGTTCTAAACTAGCCCAAGAGGTACCCAGTATTTATACTCAAAATTAATCAAACTAATCAAGCTCAAAAAGGAATATTCTAATTTTTTGAGATACTGATTTTTTTATTTTCCTAAGCTGTAAGTTGTAACCATCAGAATTAAAACAAAAAAAAAACTCTTGAAATATTTCAGTTTGTGTGCAATGAATATAAGAAAGTTTGCTTTTTTGAATTAAATTACAAAAAATAAAGATCTTTTCTATGATATTCTAATTTTTTGAGATGCACCTGCACTATCATCTATGACTGAGCTGGTGATTTTTCTGGACTGAAAAAATTTGACTACTGGACAGCTTGGTCCCCCCAGTTAAAAAATCCTATCTGTGCCCCTGGGATACTATACAAGATACAAGTTAATTTAGGCTATTTAACATGCACTGTGACATTTTCACCCGTATCAACTTATAAACTCCTTGAGATTTTAAAGTCAGTTTAATGGTATTGAAATTCAAGTTGAATCTAGTATAAAAAAAAGCTTTAAATTGCTTAAATTATTTCTATGAATTAAAGTAGCCTAACTTAAAAATATGTAATCATGACTTTTTCATCATATCATTTTTTTTACAGTGTGATGTAGGTTAGGGTTAGGTATGAGCTGTATTCGTTTTCCATTTCAGAAACCAAGCACCCACTTTTTTTCTTTTTTAAATCTATTATTCGCTTGCATATCTCCTACAACTGAAGTTTTTTTTTTTTTTTTTTTTTGAGGATGGTGAGTCAAAAGATAATTAATTACATCATCATATGGGTTGCCAATTTACTTCAGAAATAGAAAATAAGGGCTAATTGTGATTCTTTCTCTTTTATTCTTTAAGAAAATAGTGTTTATTCTTGTAGAAAATAAGTGTTTATTCTTTAAAAAATAAGGGACAGAATAAGGGATGATCCAAATATTTGTAATGTACAATAATGTAGGCCTATATCTGCCTGCAGTTAAAAAGTTATCAGAAATAATCATATTTGTTTTGCTTCACCCATTTATGTACAATTATTCTAAAAAAATAAAATAAAATAACGTCATACAAAAAATGCCATTGGCTTGAGTACATTTTTTCCATTATAGAATTGTGACTTTACAAGTAATAATTTAGGAGGTTAAAATGCTGTGAAATTACAAATGGCATGGAATTTTAAAGCATAACAACTGAAGGTCTATGAAACGTTAGTCAATAAAGCATTTTTTTAAACAATGGCACAAATATTATTTCAACCATATAGCCTGTGAATAAATAAAATGCATACTTTTCAATAAAAGAACACTTAGAGAGTGTAGATTGCTTCTGGTGTTTGGATTTGTACTTCAATATAATGAGGTCCAAGTTTAAGTATAGCCTACACTATTTTTATTTATTTTTTATTTTTTTACTCTCTATTTAACAGCATTGACTTACAATGAAATACATCTTCCTTCAGGTATAGTGAATGTTTTCCTGCCTTGCTAAATTTTGGGCTCATGATCAATAAGTTGCATTTGCCCAAACTGATTTTGTAAAATCAAAACGCTGACGGTGAACCTGGGAGTAGTTGCCTGAGGATTCTGCTTGGTCTTAAAGCCTTCCTTAAATGCCTATGTTCACAAATAACAATGACTATAACAATTTTCGCAAAAAAGAATGATTAATTATCAAGATTATTGAGAATTTGTTATTATTATGGTCTTGTGAAAATAATAATATGGGCTGCGAGAAAATAATAAATAAAAAGAGTAGGGCTGCTGTGAGTGCAGGCAGCATATTTCAACCCAGTAGCATGACCACACACCATTCCTACAGCCAAAAAACAGACTGAATTCAGTCCAGCTGGAAGGGGGTTGGGGTTTGGGGGTAGTTCTGTATAGCTTGTGGGGGTTGAAATAAAGGTGTGAATCTCTTGCTCTTTCATAAGGACAGTGTCTTATGAGGGTTTCAAACTTTCAGAGCAGGTTTAGGCAAATTAATTCAACTTAATTTGTCTGAGCATTCAACTTAACAATTGTTAGTTTTAACACAATTTTCTAAGTATATACAGTAACATTTGAAGTGGATCAAAAAAGTTAATCAAAGTTGACAAGAACACATTTTGGTTTTAGGTTTTAGGACAAATTTGAAGAAGGGTTTTGATCCACTTCAAATGCTGACTACTGTATAGCTCAATATAATTTATTAGTCATTATAACTTAATTTCAGAAGAAGTTGCCTTAACTCAAAAAAAAAAAAAAAAAAAATGCAAACTGTTGTCATAATTTTATTTATTTATTTATTTATTTATTTTGTTGTGTCCAAACAATATTTTTAGAGTGTGAAATATAAAATCTCACAGAATGTAGTCCAGACATCAGAAAAATATCCATCTATGAATGTGTTTTATAGGCTATTTTAGGTTTGGGAAATACACGTGTTATGGACGTGACAAAAAAGACCAGAGTTTTTGGGAGACTATATATTTTGTAGACTTACTGTGATTTACAATGCACAAACCAGAAGCAATATTTTTTGCAGAATGGAGAAGGGTTGGCCATTCTCAAAACATAAAATATCAATTTTATTTCAATTTTCGTTTTTGTGTTTCAGAGGAAAAATCAATGTTAAGGCATCTCTCCATTACGGACCGTTCTGAAAACGTGGGCATGGATTATGAATTCGCGAGACACTGCAGGTGAATAGAGTAAAAAAAATTAACAAATAGTTATCACCTTACTAACCAAGTTGATTGATTACATTGATAATTGCAAACATTTTTTGTATTACAAGTTTTCTAAAATGTTATATTTAAATATGCAAATGAGGCATTATTTGATGAAATGCGCTAATTTGCAAAAATTTCTAGTACAAAAATCTGAACACAGGATGAAGTCAGTTTCAAAATTCTTGTTTAATTTTTTTGACATATTAGAGTCAAATGTTTTTACAGAAGGAATTCTGGGTATCTCTTTTTGTCACTCTATAATTCAGAAAATACTTTGAACAGCTAGAAAACAATATATTTTCACCATTTTTTTGGGGAATAAAAAATGTTGTATATAATCAAGAAATTATTATATATGAACAAATCCCTCGGTAAAAACCTTCAGAATATAGACAGGAATAAAAATGTAAAGTTTGGTGTGTGTAAGTGCCACTGAAGTGGAGATTTATGGCTCAGAGTTGGAGAAAAAACTCATTTTGAGAAAACGGCCTTTAAAAATATGTATTGCAATTGAAATCTATTGACACAAATAGATACAGTGCTATAAAAGAAACACTTAACAGTGTATTTTGGATGTTTTCTTTCCATAAGTCTGAAAAAACACTTTATGAAAAGCCAAAAAGCCCAAAATCTAAATATTGACAGGTGCATGAAAAAACTCTGTTTTTGCCTGGAGTGTCTCCCCTTAATCACCTCTGATTGGCCATTGCATTCCAGAAATCAACAGCGGAGTCTGTGATTCGCTACATTGCAACCCTTTAAACACCTGTTATAAATAGAAACTATGCCTAGCTTGCACACGTCAATCATAATGTTAATATTAGTTGTTATTTTTGCTTTTGTGCAACAGATAAATAACAATTTATATATTTTAGACACTTTATGTTAATAAAACATCTTATTCTCGGGAGTCCCGCACGAGTCTCTTCCCGCCCGCACCCGCACTTGCTCATCAAGAGTTGTCCCGTGCTGCACCCTGTTGCATTGGGTCCCACGGAACCCGCAGTACTCCCGCGAGAGTGCATGGTCTGTAACCCAGAGTTTTCTTTAAAGCATCGCACATTTGTAAGGCCGCTGTCTGCAGACTTTAAGCAAAGAGTGCACCGCTCTCACACTTAATCAGGGAATTTTATTTTCTTTCTTTTTTTTTTCTGGGCACAAATCCGTCAAAGAGGAGTTTCACAGGACTGTGTCAGTGGTGTAGAATTTTTTTTTTTTAAATGAGGCTAATCTGATAAATGACATTCACTTGATAACATCTTTCTGTGACCTCTGGAAGTAACCCAGTAATCAGTAGTCCTTCAGGAATTTCAGTGTGGTTGGATGCATTGATGACAAGCATATTCCCTCCACTGCACCTTCGCACCTAGCGCCGATGCAAGATGGCGGCCGCCGTAATGTGCTCTGCAGTTGTATTTGTGTTTTTGTTAGTTTGTCCTGTCTTTAGCTATATTCCTGCAATCAGTTTCACAAGAGACGAATTGTTGGACATTCGGCACCACACATCACCCGATATATTACCGGTTTTCGACTATTCTGATGTTTTGCTGGACATTTTCATTAGCTGCTCAAGCGCTTCCGGATGCGCAGACAGGGGAAAAGAGCTAGCATGCTCATCTGCCGGGCTCTCAGCTGTTCAGAGCGGACCGCGACGCAGAATCAATGGGGAAATCGCGCAGTGGCAGGACATGCTTTTACATCAACGAAAGGTGGTGTACAGATGTAAAAGTGTTAAAGAAGATGTGCTGTTATGATCTAGAAACGCTCTTCATTAACTGTAAACCGTTCTATTTGCCGCGGGAGTTTCACTCATTCATTCTCGTTAATGTTTACATTTCTCCACAAGCGCACGTGAGCCTGGACAACTGAGCACGTGAGCTTTACAGAAACTCACTGATCAGATCACAGAGACAGAACAAAAACCCTGACTCTGTTTTAATCATTCTTGGGGACTTTAATAAAGCAAAATCTCAGTTTGCTTAAACTAAACGTGAACTTACCTGGGCAAAATCTGAAACTGGCTTCGTGCTACATGCCACTGGTATTAATTTATTAACTTATTAGTTCCCTTTGTCTGATCTGTCTACTTAAGTTCTGAGTTTTCTGCCCTTGGTTGTCCGTCTTTGTAAATGTATTGTGTAAATGGTTATCCGTGATTCAGAGATGGGAGACTCGAGTCACATGACTTGACTCAAGTCAGACTTAAGTTGCAAATTTTATGACTTGAGACTTGCTTGACAAATATTCATAAAAGACTTGACTTGACTTGATATTCATGACTTGGGTCTTGACTCGGACTTGAGTAAAATGACTCGAAATAACTTGTCTTTTGTTTACTTAATATTTGTTTGTTTTTAAACTCACAGCAACCTAACCAAGTGACGCAGCAGGCAAGCAGAGAGAGCTAATGTAAGAGCGTGGACACAGTGTTGCCAACTTAGCGCCTTTTTTTTCTTCAAAAAAGCGCCTAGAGACAAATCTAGCGATTTCTTGGACAAACCTTATTTAGTTTCTGAAACTCGCCGGTACTGGCACACGAGCGCAAGGTCTCTCTTTCCCATCGCATGCGGTCAGTGTATATTTTAGTCATTTGATTTTCTACTTAAACAGAAATAAAGAGAAATGAGAAACGGTTTGATTTTCGTTTTTTCATTTTATTTAAGAAATGCCTCTTTCATTACTTCTGTACTGCACCAATACACGGCAACCGCAAGCTCAGTTTTTTTCAACAGGCGAAGCGGCAGGCGAGCTGAGTTTATTAATCCTGCAGATTCTTTGCTAGCGGTGCTTACAAGATAATATATATATATATATTCTCGTTCTCGAGTCAAGAACCGGTTGCATCGGTTTTCGGATCACCAGTACACTGAACCGAGAACCGTTTCCTTCGGACACGTCCGATTTGAGAACCGAGAAGCTGATAATACTGCGCATGCGTGGTTCAGCGTGAAGCAGACTGACACACAGCGCGTCTGAACCGAACTGGTTCTTTTGGTGATTGATTCTGAACTGATTCTGTGCTAATGTTATGAGCATGAGTAAACCGAAGGCTTGAATGAAGGGCAATCTAGCGAAACTTAAGTTTATTTAATAACAAATAAATCACAATTGATTATGTATAGTAAGTAGATCATGGTTTCTCTGCTGATGACACCTAATTTATCTACTTTATATCTTCAAGACTTAAATCCTTGTATGCACATTATTGCTGTTACTGTATTTGGGTGCGTTGTTGCAAAACTTAATTGTAAACTTTTCATAATTATAAGGTTTTTAATTGACTAAAGTTATGATTACTGACTTTGTATATTTGAATGTTTGATAGACTTGAAAATACAGTTTGTGAGCACTATCAAATTTTTTGGCTTATGAGAGTTTTTTTTTTTTTGCAATAGCTCTTAGTATTTGCATGTGTACAGTTTCTAAAAATTGTTCTTCAGTGTTAGACTTTGAGTGAAAAGCCTATATATATATATTAGTGGTGGGCCTCGTACTGCGCTAACGTGAGACTCTTATCGGGCGATAAAAAAAATATCGCCGTTAATCTATTCTCAAAGTTGGGTTGGGAGCTGGGTCTATACTACACAAGCTATGATGACTTTCACCGTGATAGTTTAGTGCGGATGTATACCTAGACGAATTGCACTGTAGGGGGCGAGAATGAGTCTTCGAACCTGTGTGTATGCCTACTGTGAAATTACCCCCCAAAAAAAACCTCGACAAGACTTAAGCCTGTTTCACACATACTCCGTCTGCAGTGCATATGCAGTCCGTTTGCGTTAAGTATGTGGTGCAGAAGCAGCACGGACTCATTGTGCTTTCACAAAGGACGCGTTTGCAGTCCGCTACTGATCCGCGGCTGTTTAGTCCACAAACACAACGTTTGTTCATCATTCTATATTTTAAACCATGTTAAAAAAAAAAAATAAAATTGTGACTCTTATCACAGAACAGTAACACTCTTTCATAATCATAGACGTTAGTTTAAACTTAATAAATATGAACAACATATTATTCATGCATTTGACTTCTAGGTTTGTATAATAAGCTGCTCAAGCAAGTGGCAAAACATTTAAACACAACAATTAGCCTACATTTCTTGTTGGGATATCGCAAATAGTTAAAATTAAAGCACCGCTGACAGAAACCCCAGCTAACACACGACGTAACAGTTACATATAACGTATTGGTAATTTTTGGTAATTCTGTGATTTACCAATTGACAACGTAACTACAACGTCGCATGCCCGTAATTTTATTACCATCACATTACCAACTCACAACGTCATCAGTACGTCCTTCCAACGTGACAAGATAACCAAGAACGTCCCAGATAGGTTCTCTATTCATAATATATTGGTAAATTCATGACTTACTGGCAACGTACCTACAACGTCGTATGCACGTAATTTCATTACCATAATTTGTGTACGTGCTTTATATGCTTTTATATATGATATTTAAAAAGTGTAATTAATCTTCAGACACAAGATTAAACGCAGGGTTGCCAACTCTCACGCATCTGGCGTGACACTCACGCTTTCAGCATCAATCTCACGCACACGCAAGAAATGTCATGCCAAAATCCAGTTTTTTCCCCTCAATCCGTTAATTTTCTGTTGATGACTAGACCACAGCGTATTAATGACAGGAGAGGAGTTTAAGGCCCACAGCTGTTACATCTCCCTACAACGTTCTCGCTGCAGTATTCTCTGATCGTTGGTTGGCTGAAAACCTTGCACCTGAATTAGGTATAGAGAATGACAAGTTGTGCATTGCTTGAACTGCTGCTTTACTGTTACTGTTTACTGACAAGGATGATGGCAGATTCAGTTATTGTCTGATTGTGTAAAACTTGTGGCTTGCTCTTAAGGAAAGGAAAAGATGAACCCTTTGACTGTCAAAATCTGGGAGACCAATGGGGTTGCCCATAGATTTTTAGATATGGGAATAACAACTGGAGAAGGCTGTGGCACTGCGACAACCATATTCAGCAAGATGGACTCTGTGTTGAAAGGGCACAGTATACCATGGAAGAAATGCATTGCTCTTTCTGTGGACAATGCCAGCGTCAACATGGGAGACAGGAACTCTATCAAGTCAAGGGTGATGAAAGAAAACCCTTCAGTGTTCATCCTAGGTTGCCCTTGCCACATAGTGCACAACAATGCCTCTGCTGCTGGTGCCGTGTACATTGAGGTAAATTGCTCAGTTAGTCTAGTCATAGCATTATAAAGATGATGTAGTTCAAGCTCAAATAAGAAACCACATAATGTCACAGACTATTACATGAAAGAAAATGTTAATCTGGTGTTCCTTAGGAAACCTGTCCCATTTGTGTTAGCATTCTTTCTTTAAAAAGAAAATAAATCCTTCCAGATCACAGGGTTCGATGTTGAGGACCTGGCAGTAGATGTGGGCTTTTGGTTCAAGGCTAGCACCAAACGCAAGAACATATTGGATAGTAATTCACCCATTTCAATTCTCAAGATATAGTTTGCATACAGATATAGTAATACAATGTTTTTTTCTCTTAAATCATTGCACTGCTTGATTGCTGTAATCTATATTTTTCATCATCACAGAGCTCTGTACCGTTTGTGACACAAGCTACATGGAGACACTGCTGCATGTGAGCACAAGATGGCTTAGTTTGGAGATGGTGGTCAGTCGGATTCTACGTCTCTATAAAGCACTCAGGAGTTATTTTGGAAGCATCCGTAAGTATAAGCCTAGTTTGATGATTTTGAAAAATATTTGATGAATGATATTTCCATCTAATGTTACAATGTATCATTTTCTTTGCAAAAATGTTTTTTGGTTTGTCACAAGTTGACACAGTTGCAAGGAATATGAGAATGTTTCAAATCATTATAAATTTTTTTGGATGTGCCTGTTCTTTAACTCCACAGATGAAAAGCAAGCCAGGTGTGTCAGGCTGCGTGAAGTGTTTCAGGACCCAATGTCGGAGATCCATCTCCTATTCTACCAGTCGACACTGATAATATTTACACATTTCAACCTGCTCTTCCAGCGGCAAGACCCTTGTGTCTATCTCCTTCATGAACAAGTACATAACACTTATTGTTGCATTTAGTTTGTTATTTGTAGTTGCACTCTCAAATATATTCAAAGTTATTTGTCTACTATACTATTAACTTTAACTATTTTAGAGTTATTTTAGCCCTGTGCCTTAAGTAATTGTGCAAATAGGGATAATTTTCAAGGGGGTATATTTTTTTAGGGTAATGTGTGAGAGTCTGTATTTTCGATAACCTAAGACTTTAACTTTTATTTGTGCATTCAAGATCAGGTTTTTCATCAAGAAACTCCTGTCCAAGTTCTTGAAACCAGGAGCTTTCAGAGGGGTCAATGTGGACACAGTGGACCTCAGGGATGAGGAGAGCCAATTGCCAGGTGAATATTAGGAGTAACAAAAACAAAGGTTTTATATAAAATTTTCATTGAATGCAGGTCTTCTGTTACTCTAAGCACTAAATTATCCATACATACCTTTTAGATTCTCAGCTTGGTGTTGGCTTCACAACAAGGACGACATTAAACCGTCTTGTGGAAGCAGGTGATATCTCCAAAGACTCTGCTAAAAAGTTCCATGTTGCAGCCAGGAGCTTTTTTGTCAAAGCAGTCGAGTATGCCACAGCTAAGCTCCCACTACATGACCCTGTGTTGGAGCATTCAAGATTTGTTGAATTCAGACAAAAAATGGATACCAGCTTGGATGATGTGCTCTACTTTGTTCATAGGTATGTATACAACCATCTGGGCTGTAGAGTGATATTGGTTTATTCTGTTTCTGTTGCAAAGATACTTTTCTCAAAGCAATATATCTCTGTTTAGATTCAACCATCTCCTGCCCTACAACCAACCAAGGGAGCAGGACCAGCTGAATGATGAGTTCCTTGAGTATCAAATGATGGAGGAGGAGGATATCCCAGCATCCATCTGGGGAGAAGCAGTCATCCGGACAAACGAGGATGGGGTGTACCACAGGATGGACCGTCTATGGGGATACCTTGGAAGTCTGAAGAATCGGGCAAGTGGCATTTTAAAAGTCCCCAAATTATCAAAGGTTGCCCTGATTGTGTTGAGTCTGCCACACTCAAATGCGGATGCTGAGCGAACCTTTTCAGTTATTGGCCTGAACAAGACTGACACTAGGAATAGACTGTAACTTGATGGCACCCTGTCATCAATCATGACAATGAAAATGAGCAGCCTTGAACCCTGCTTCAGATACGAACCTCCTGCAGAGGTAGTGAAGCAGGCCAAAACTGCCACTGTGGCATACAACAGACCTAATTTGTGAATCTTGTGGTTTTCTGGGCAAGTGGAGTAACTATTATTTTGTTTTGATATTTCTTATTGTTCCGATGGTGTTGTTTTTACATGTTATTTAATCACCTTTATTTTGTTCACCTTTATCTTAATTTTTTTTATAGTGCAATCAGTAAATTAATTGTACATTTTGAAAAAGCGTTTCCGTTATACTCAGGTTTTTGTGCATAAATCAGGGTTTATACTAAGTAAACAAGGACTGACACTGATTTTCAAAATTAGGGTTACCAAACATTTTCTCCGCGCACACGCGCAAACTGAAATTTTTACAGAGTCTCACTCCAGCCAAAGTCCCAAAGTTGGCAACCCTGCTGTGATTATGGTATCTTTCCTTAATTATCTGAAATGTCTGCTAGCAAATATTACGCTAGCGTAGAAACATAGCATAATTGATTTGAGCTCTTATTAATTAAAGTTTGGGCTTTTAATCACATCTTATTTGTAAAGGAGCGGTTTTAATAGCTTTGTAAATGTTTTTGCTGATAATTTGTCAATAGATAAATGGAATTAAGCTAATTAATTTAACCTAAAAGTCTGCACTGTAGAGTCTGTCAGTGACGTCACTTGCACGCAGTCTAAAATGGGCTGAAACTATTTCAAACCACTGTTTCAAACACGTTTTGATTTTTCATTGTAAACAAATATTGATAAAAATTGTACTGTGATTTCAGGAGTGTCTAAGCCCTCTAAAACAAAGGGGAAGTTCCAAAAAAAATTCTAATGGGAGCTGCTGACAGACATATAGAAAACACATGTGATCCGAGAAAGATTATTAAAAAACTTAATTTTTTTTTTTTTTTTTTTTTTTACAATATATCGTCATGCATCTGTAAAATCTAAAAATGTGAATTCTGGTATCTTAAGATTTTTTTGTATGTTTTCCATATTACTATTGTTCTTTTCTGAATTTCCCCTATTCTCTAGTTTGTTTATTTCTAATAAGGAGCTGGAGGCGTTGGAGAAGCAGATCCGTGACCTCATGGAGAAGCAGGCTCAGCTGAGAGAGTGGAGAGCCGTGCTGGAAACATACAGGGGTTGCACTCATAAGTCCGGGGTAAGTATACAGCACGCTGCTAACTCTCCCACCACCTCTACTCTGTGTGGTTCTCTGAACAGGCCCGGTGTACCCAGGACGCAATCTTCCCAGATGTCCTTCACCCCGCGCCACAACGGAAGACATGAGCCAGGTCCTGGGCGACAACCTCTCTCCCTCCGCCGCCTCCGGTCTTCATGATCTCCACTGGAAACCGATTTGCTCTACTTTGCGAGACAGAACACGATGCTGTGATCATCAGAGAATCCATCGTCCGGCACGTTCGTGCTATGTTAGCTGAAGGTAATGCGCACACTCACTGTTTCCCTGGTGCTCGTATTCTTGATATTTCTGCACAGATACCCGTGATCCTGAAGGGTGAAGAGAGCATCGGAGCAGTCATGCTTCACGCTGGGGTTAACGACACCAAGCTGCGGCAGACGCAGACACTAAAGAGGGACTTCAGGAGCCTGATCGAGATGGTGCGCAGCAATATCGCCTGCACGACGATCATCATCTCAGGACCTCTTCCCATGTATAGATGAGGACACGAAAGGTTCAGTAGACTTTTTGCTTTAAATGAATGGTTATTGTCATGGTGTAAAGAACAAAAACTGCTTTTTTTGTTAATAATTGTAATCTTTTCTGGGAGCGTCCTAGACTTGTTAGTGCTGATGGCCTGCACCCCAGCAGAGTCGGAGCAGAACTCCTGTTGGTCAACATCTCCAGGACGCTACGCTCCATATGACTAGTTAGCCAATTCTCAAATAACTGCTATGATGGCTTTTGTTCTACCCGCTTAAATAGAAGTACTTGCGCTGTCCAATAAATATAGACTGTGTCTGTTCCAGTGTTAATTTTGACAGGCATTTTTGATTTAGCATTAGTCTTTATCTTGAGACGAAAATGCTTAATAGAAGCAGAATAAGACAAGACAAATACGAAAGAGATATTAAACTCTAATACAAATTAAACTAATTTTTCAGATACAGTAGGTTCACTTTACATATATATTTAACATCTTTTGTTGGTAAACATTAATGACTCGGATAGGCACTTTATTAGGAAAGTGATAAAAAGTGATGTGACATGTGGCCAAGTATGGTGACCCATACTCGGAATTCGTGCTCTGCATTTAACCCATCCAAAGTACACACACACAGCAGTGAACACACACACACACAGAGCAGTGAGCAGCCATTTTTTGCAGTTGGGGGTTCGGTGCCTTGCTCAAGAGCACCTCAGTTGTGGTATTGAAGGTTGGAGAAAGCGCTGTACATTCACTCCCCCACCTACAATCCCTGCTGGCCCGAGACTCGAACCCACAACCTTTTTGGGTTACGAGTCCGACTGTATTTTGAATATCCGGTAGACCTCAGATAACATTATAGTCTCGTCTCGTCTTATTAACGAAGACGCAGAATAAATTTCGATAACGATTCGTTAACGAATATTTTTCGTCTTCGTTAAAAAAAAAAATCACACTGGTCTGTTCCCCGAATAGTGACGTCAAAATATACATTTAATGCATGTTCTAGAAAAAAAAATCTGATTGTGATTAAACTAGAAAAATGCTAAATTAATAAAGTTTGGGCTCAAAATCATTAGATCACTCGCACCCAAAGCAGTTATTGTAAATGAAACGATCACAGATAATAGTTTTGATGTACTCTGCTTGACTTAAACCTGGCTAAAACCAAATGATTATATTGGTCTAAATGAGTCTACTCCACCAAACTACTGTTATAAACATGAGCCCCGTCAAACTGGTCGAGGTGGCGGTGTTGCAACAATATATAGTGATATTCTCAGTGTTACCCAGAAAACAGAATACAGGTTTAAATCATTTGAAATAATTCTGCTTAATGTTACACTGTCAGATATGCAAAAGAAATCTATTGTATCTCTTGGTCTGGCTACTAGAGGAGTGACGAGACACTTATCCCACGAGAAGAGACACGAGACTGGGTTCACGAGAACGAGAGGAGACAAGATTTTAAAACTTTTTTTAAAGAAATCCTCAATGATGAAATATATAGGGAAAATTTGTCTTTTATTCAACTGAAAAACACAAAATGCAAAAAAAATGTAGGTGCATTTTGAAATCAAATAGTACTTTATGAAATTAAACCTCTATTTTAATACATTTTATGCAGGTATAAACAACATGTAAACACTGCAAAAGGTTTTGCCACAAACTCAACTGACAGGCAAGTAATTGCACAAAATAATATAGTATACATAAGTATACTATTTATACTTATATTTATATAGTATACATAAAAATAAATAATAAACAACACAAATAATATCCCTTTAAAGTAGCAGTCAGTCAAGTTTATTTAGTAAACTGATTTCCACTATAATAAAAAAAAAGAAGTTTTTTCCCATTTAATTTTTCTCAACTCCTTTTTAATAGTATATACATTTTCACATCAATTTATTAAAAGTTTAACAAAAAAAACATGTTTAGGGCGCTATGAAATGTTTGATTTTTTCTCACCATTTTAATTATTATTATTGTTACCAAATTCTGTGTTTTAGCATGTCTAACTATTTGAATGCATAACACAACTTAATTTATTCATTCACAAAACAAAATAAGCATGTTTTTTTAAATAGTTTTTTTGGGAGTGTGAACTGGCCATAATGCTGTATGATAGGTGTGAGATTCATTAAACTTGATTTGCTGTAATACATCTGTTCATGAGATATTGCATATGATTTTCAATTAATTATTTGTAGTGGTTTGGTTAAAGAGCAGGTCAGATGGTATTTTAAAGTGTCCCAATATTGTATTGGAGTCCCCTACATCAGGTTTAAATGCATCTAAGGTCAGAAAACATTGTAATTTTCTCAGAATATACATTTAATATTAGAGTCATTTGCCAATGATTAGGAAATGATTCGTTCCAAGCAAGTTCGGAGCAAGCCCCTCCCTTCCTCAAGCCTACTCTGCTCTGATTGGTCAGCTGGCCAAATCTGTTGTGATTGGCACAGAGATGAGTCCTTGAGCCAGTTAGCCAGCGCTACCATTGACAAAGCACCTTTACATAAAACAATAATACAGTCAATCCGTTCTTATAATGACATAAAATACAAAAACACTTATGCAAGTGAATCGTGCCCACAGCTAAAGTTTAGCTGCTAAACTGTGAACACTAGGTGGATACGTTAGCCGAGTGCTAACGTGACTAACTGATGAAACAATACAGTTTGTAAACCAAAATATGTCTACTGTAATGTTTGAAGAACGACAGACAAAAGATGCTTGGTCTTAATCAGAACGCAGAACAGTTGTATCACAGGAGCACCAGCCGAAATCACTCATCTCTCCCGCATTAACCCTGTAACTGCCAGTGCAGCACAATAAACAGCAGTTTCACAATTATTATAAAGTCTGTGTTCTACACTACATTCTTTATTATTAAACAAAGTAATTAGAACAACGTCAGTCTACAATAATCGACATATTCTTAGATTCACTGCAAATTTTTAGAACTACTTCAGTAAGACAGTAATATCGTGCTTTACCTGGAAACCTAAAGCTGCACTAGGTATACATCACATATTGGCACAAAAAATTATATTTTGAGCACTCAGTTGAAAATGTACACCTAACGTATCAATCGTACTACTTACAGGTCGTGGTTCAGAGAGCTTGTTAGTCCAAATTAAAAAGATTAGAAGCCAATGAAGATAAAAGCCCAGATTAGAGAAGCAGTTCTTGATAAAATGACATGCACACAACAAAAGGCTCGAATTGTATTTCTGTGGTATCCTTGAACACCGCGTCATCTCAACATGATGTAAACGCACTAATAGCAAAAGTGTTTGTGGGCAGATCAGACTCGTATTTCAGTGTTCGTATTTTGTGGGTGTTTGTGGCAGATCAGTGTTCGTATTTTGCGGGCAGGCGGGGATTATGCAAATGTGTACCCAGTGACGTAAAAGCAAACAGGCAAAAGAGTCGAAAATATAACGACTCGTTACGGCGATTCAGAACCGACTCTCTCTTTTGAGAGACAATATCTTTATTTATCATGCACTTTTTTGATTAACAACTTTGCAGATTGTTTTCATTTAAGGATAGCTACGTTATAAACTGCAAAAGAGAGATTTTTCAAAAACCCATCCGACCTGCTCTTTAAGGGTGTGATTAGCTGATGTATTATTGTGGGAGCATGTGATTAGTTGATGAATTGTGTGCATGGTTAATGATGGCTCTTAAATATTTAAATGCAATGGGCTGAGTGCCTACTAAGACTTGCATATTTGTGCATAATGTTTTGATCCTGGATGCTTACAGAAGGATATAGATATTTAAATATATGGACATTTATTTATTATTAATATATTTCAATCTATGTGCTTCTGTATGGGCTGAATGCTTTCATTCATATTACGCTATATAACCTATGTTTTTATTAATAATTTGGGTGTATTACTGTTCATATTTGTTTGTTAATAAATGAACTGAATTCATTTCGATTCTGTATTCATCATTCACAGCTGCTGAAACAGCCTTTAAATTAGTTTGGGCATATGAGGACATAAATTAGGTTAAACTACAGCATGTCCGCCCATAAAAAAATAAATAATTATAAAAAATTACCAACTGATTACCAGCACACAACTACCGATCTGTGACGGTGCCGTCACAAAGTTACGTTGTGGCGACGTATACGCACCTTTCACTTTTCCGGTTGTATGTGTGAAACAGGCGTAAGGTTGTTTGCAACTTGTGCAATGCGAAATTAGTTTACTGTAGGAGTTCTTCCAGTCTCAAGTACCACCTAAACGCAAAGCATCCCTTAGCTAATGCGGAAGATGCCGAGCCAAGCAATGTAGCGCAATGGAAGAGTCGTCATCAAACTACTATGTTTGAGTGCAGCACAGCTCTATCCAGTGGCGGATCTAGATATTTTTTCCTGGGGTGGCATGAGGTTTCAGGAGGGGGGCCATGGACATTATTCATAATTTAAAATGCTACGGTTTTTCATTGAATGTGTTTTGTTCTCGACACTACATTACACGGAGTGGGAGTCAAATCAGAGATGTAGCTGGGTTTTTGGAAGGTGTGGGTCTTAATTTGTGAATTGTGGACCCTTTCTCTGTGTTATCACTATCAACAGTCTATGTAGTCTGTACTTAAATTGTGCTGTGTGAAAAAGCAATTCTTGGGGGGTTTGGGGGTATGCTCCCCAGGAGATAAAAAAAAAAAAAAAAAAAAAGACCCCTCAAATGATGTCTTCTAGTGAGTTTTGAGGAAATATGGACATATTTAGTCATACAACATAAGCCATCAATAGATTAAGGTTATCTGGATTGAAACAAGATTATAATGCAGGATTGTTGCAATGATAACCATGACTGTCAAAACATTTCCCTCTGATTCAGTAAAGACTCAGTGAAGTACCTTTTTAGTCAAACATTATTTTTGGATTTAAGTTGTGCATCAACAGCTTATGATATCTCAGTTTAATTTGCCATGTCGACCATTTTTTTCAAAATTGGATAGTCATAGATGCTGGGAAAGTGGATGCATGCCAATTTTGTGACAGCAGTAGTTTAAAACACACACAAAGAGCTAGACCAGTGGTTCCCAACCTTTTTTCAACTCGCGTCCCACACAACCAAACACATACAGTACAGGTCAAAAGTTTGGAAACATTACTATTTTTAATGTTTTTGAAAGAAGTTTAAAAAGCTATGTTTTTAAAATATAAATATTTTGTAATAACAATATAAACTACTGGTCAGTAATTTGGGGTCAGTAATTTTCTTTCTTTCTTTTTTTTTTTTAATAAAATCAATACTTTTATTCAGCAAGGATGTGTTAAATTGATAAAAAGTGATAGTAAAGAAAATATATTATTAGAATATATATTATTAGAATTTTTTTTTTTTTTTGAATAAATGCAGTTCTTTTTAACCTTTTATTCATCAAATATATTAGACAGCAGAACTGTTTCCAACACTCATAATAAATCAGAATATTAGAATGATTTCTAAATGATCATGTGATAGACTGGATGTTACATGTGACACTGAAGGCTGGAGTAATGATGCTTAAAATTCAGCTTTGCATCACAGGAATATATATATATTTTTTTTTAAGTATATTCAAATAGAAAAATATTATTTTAAGTTGTAATAATATTTCACAATATTACTGTTTTTTCTGTATTTTTGATCAAATAAATGCAGGCTTGATGAGCAGAAGAGGCTTCTTTCAAAAACATTAAAAATAGTAATGTTTCCAAACTTTTGACCTGTACTGTATGTTTGCGCGGCCCACTGCAAAAAAAATTAACTGACCCCGCTATTGTTGGGTTAATAACTTAGTACTCAGAAGCTAGATTGTTAACTGTATTTATTGAATGAACTAGGGCTGTGCGATATGAAAAAAAAAAACCTATCGCGATTTCTTTGATAAATTTTGCGATTTCGATTTTAATCACAATTTTGACACACAGATATGCTTTAAAGTCATAAATGCATTCAGGATTAATTTGAAACATATTTCCAAAAGAAAACCAATTAGAGCTTTATCAAAAGGTTCTGGAACAGACAACGTCTCTGGAACAGACATAAGTCAAAATAATCACTAAGTAAAGGTGTGACAAAATTTCTAGACCTATGGCAAAAAAATATAAATAAATAAATCCTGTGTCCAGGGACTTTTTTTCTTTTTTGCCATACATTTTTCATAGAGCTCATTAATTGTAGCGGTGCCTCAGGTGTTGAAATAGATTTGTTATACATTATACAGTTTCACACGTAGGCCTTCTCCGTCAGCAGTGCGTATACAGTATGTGTATGCGGTTCAGAAGTAGCAGCGAGAGCTCATTAATGTAATGCAAAAGCACATTAAATTAATGCACGAGCGCAAATCTCTCTGTTCGCACGCAGATTTTACTTTGCTCTGTCACAAAACCAGACGTGCTTGCTCACATACACGCTGCTCTCGCCCAGTTTCTATCTGCTCTCGCCCGGTGACGATTTCTATCGCACAGCCCTAGAATGAACTGGCAATGAACAGAAAATAACTCGGGCTTATTTAATTATATATATGAAATGATGTTATTATGTTATGACTTAGACATTTTTACATATATTAATAATATTATTATTTATTTTAATAGTAATTGGCGGCCCATCTGCAATACCATCGCGACCCACTAGGGGGCCGCGGCCCACAGGTTGAAAACCACTGAGCTAGACTAAGGTTAGACCCTTATCTGACCTGATGATCATAGAAAAATTCGATGAGACAACAAAGTATTGCGGATGTAAATAACGTAACAACGTGGTTGTTGCAGGGTTAACTGTCTGCTTATGGACTTTTTCGACTTGGTGTCAAACTTACCTCTAAACTCACTGCTAATTGCTTATCAACCTCTCTTCTGCGAGACACTGCGTACTGCTGTGAGATGCACTGTGCTGCCCTGCTGCCACTGACTGGTGAAATTTCGCGGGGGTCGCTGCCGTGCTGGTGATGGGTGAAATCATTGTGACTGTGAGGGGGAGGCGATTCTAAATCGGCGATTTCTGTTTGAGAGGAGTTTGGTGCGGGTCTCCTTGGCCTTCAAAACATAAAATATAAAAAAAAAATATAATCAAAAAAATAAATAGCTTATCAATAAACTGTATCCCAACAGGGGTGGCAAGACTGTATCCCAGGGGCCACCCCGTAGATCCGCCTCTGGCTCTATCAGTACTAACAAGTACATCTTATTGAACATAATTTGAATGTCTTCGGCAGAATTCAAATGAGCCATTTTAATCTAGATTAATTCCAAGATTACAGTGAGATTAATATAGATTAAAAAAATTAATCTATGCCCACCACTAATATATATATATATATATATATATATATATATATATATATATATATATAGATATATATATATATATATATATATATACAGACTTGCGAACCCAACCATGCATACACAAACAAACAACAACAACAAAAACTCCACCTTGCAAGCATAAACATGCACATGCAAACAAACAATACACTTTTCACTCATACACATACACACGCACACACATTCACTCACAAATATTAATAAATATCACTCACTCAAATCACCTCTCTCTCTCTCTCTCTCTCTCACACACACACACAAACACACACAGATTAATAATGTAAAATAGTCAATACACTTTATGCAAGATTTGTGTGATTCAATTATTTTCATTTTTTTCTTGTTGTTAATCTTGTGTTAAAAAGGAAGGCTCTAACTTCCCTTACAAAAAATAACTGCAGTACAATGAAGTAAAACTGCAGTACAACGTAGTATAACTGCAGTCAAATGAAGTACAACTGTAGATTTGCAGTTTAATGAAGTATATAACTGCAGTTCAATAAAGTTCAACAGCAATAAAACTGCAGTCCAATGAAGTGCAACTCTAGATTTGCGGTGTAATGAAGTACAGATACAATATAACTGCAGTACAATGAAGTACAATTGTAGATTTGCAGGATAATGAAGTACAGATACAATATAACTGCAGTACAATGAAGTACAACTGTACATTTGCAGTGTAATGAAGTACAGATACAATATAACTGCAGTTCAGTGATACGCTAAAATGCATGTGAAGATTTCAGATGCAAAAACTTATAAGTCTGTCTGATTAAATTTATTTTATTTATTTTTTATGAGCATTTTTTAAATAAAGTTCCTATGATTAGGTCCAGTAATTTCACTTTAACGGCAAAGAGGTTATTTTCACTGCTACTGAAGTCTTCATGTATAGGCTCTGTACTGCAGTTTGCTGTATTGTGCAACATGTAGCAAGTGCTGTGGTTACAGTATTGGGAAGGTTTTTTTTTTAAATCATTTATTATTATTATTATTGTTGTTGGTGTAATGTAGGCTTCCTATGAAATATTCGTATAAAATATTTTTTTACAAAAAAATATTTGCCTATGGAATATTTCACCCGCATAGATCAATGCACGTGAGATCTTCCTTCGTGCCAACGGTCGTTGACCTGACAACGAGTCTCAGCTGATTACTGTTAATGGTAAATCAGCGTCTTTTCCGTAGTGTCTACCGCAGGATGAATATAAAAGTATAAAATAGCATACGTTATGGTTTGACAACATCATTAATATGTGATCTATCACAATTAAAGCACAAACACATAACAACATTACACCCCAAGACCGTTCACAAGTGTGAGAAAAGAGAAGAAACGGTTTCCGGAAGAGAAGTTCATCAGGAGAGATGGAGAGTTGACTTTGTCGAGTCATCCAGTTTAGCGGTGAGTATAATATCTAATGTCTTCATATATCTTTAGTTATCATTTTTCACTGATCTGTAGCGCACGCATGTCAGTGCGCGAGGTGCTTACTACAGCACAGAACACACAGAAGTCTGATAGAAGACAAAACAACTGGTTTAATGCTGTTTTTACTACACTTTTAATTATATTATAACAAATTATAATTATAAAATCTTCAAATCTAATCTAATAAAACATCAACATCTCAATCCAACTAGTGACATAACCAAGTTGCATGTAATTATGCAATTTAGTTATAAGCAGATCTGTAGAAATTATTCATGTCATTGTCCAGCTCAGTTCGGTTCTCATTCCAATGGCATCAGCACATCATTTATAATAATGGAATGAACAAAATTGAACTGAATATACTCTTTGTTGTTTATTTGTTTCTAGGAGAGCGTCAACTCATTAAAAAGTGTACAGTGTACCCCTTTTTGCATCAGAGGAAGCATTAGGAGAGAGAAGAAGAGAGACAGTGAAAAGGCACTCGACAGATGTTGGTGAGACTTTATTTCTGGAAATGCATTAAAGGTAACTCACATTCTAGTTAGCCACAAATGTAAACCTGAATTTAGATAGTATTTAAATTAGATTAACAACACAATCCAATTGCAGGCCTACAGTCCTGTATATTTAACACAAAATTGTGATGCAGCCTGAATCATAATCACACCATGTTCATTTGTTAGCCAGAGGGCAACTGATCCTTAAACTAAATATACACCCCCCACCCCCCCGCCATTCTGTCCCCTGATGGTGTTTGTGTTCCTTGCCACTGATGACTTTTGTCTTGCTTATTTGTGAATACATAATATTCAGCAATATTATTGATCTGACTCCTCTGACACCATTGGATGAGGACTGAACTGAGCCAGATGATGACAACACTGATTTCAACTGAACAATGACACTTTTTACTGTTTAGAGCTGCTTCACAGCAGAAGTGAATTCTGTTTGCATCATTATTATTATTATTTTCTTTTTATCACTGTAAAGTTATTAAAATATTTCTTACAATATACTGAATATACACAAAAATATAATAAATCTGGATTTTTTTTTACAGCACTGTACACCAGCATTTATGTTCAGTAGTGTGGCATTAATGTGTGGAAATTGACATTTTTTTTTTCATTGTGTGATTGTTATTTTCAGGAAAATGCACTGGTAACAAATAAAAAAAGAAGACCAAAAATATAATTCAATAGAGGATGATGGCTTTGATGGAACAAGCGCTCAAATAACGCTGAGCAGTAACCTACTTTATTTGATCTTTTATTAACTACTATCTTTATAGTTTAGAATACCTAATAACTGCTATTGTTTTTCAGAAAATAAGACCTGTGGGAGTGCTGGAGAAATCAAGTGTACAAGTCCTCTGTCTCCTCAGCCATGTAAGAGATCTTCAGACATGAAGAGACTGAGGAGTTAAATGAAATCAAAGCGCTAAAAGATTTATAATATTAGTGCCAATTCAGTATGAAAACAGAGAGAGAGAGAGAGAGTGGAAAAGTAATGAAATCTAGTTTTATAAGCAATTATTCTCAATGCTTAACATCAGCTATCAACAATTCTTTGATTCTCTCTGATTGACTGGAAGGTGTGCATTAAAAACAATGAGTATAGATAATTACAATCAGTTCAATCACCATTTTAAATGAATGTGTGGGTTTTACTGTAGCACACACGTAGAGTCAGAACACTAGATCTAATGATCTGTAACCAAAAAAACTAATGAAAATTAACTTAGTTCTACCCTTCCAGTCAAATTTTACTCCACAAACATTAAAGGGTTAGTTCACCCAAAAATTGACTAATTACTCACCCTCATGTCATTCCAAACCGATAATACCTTTGTTCATCTTCAAAACACAAATGAATATATTTTTTGATGAAATCTGAGAGCTTTTGACCCCTCTATAGGCAGCAACGCAACTTACACATTTAAGTTCCAGAACATAGCAAAGACTTGTGAAAGTAATCATGTGACTCCAGTGGATCATCCTTTTTTGTCTTCTGTTGCATGAACACAACACTCATGCGTTGTGATGCTCTCGTGAATGCACATTACAGATCAATATTTTTATAAATGAGTGGTAAATTATTATTATTATTATTTTTTTTTTTTTTTTTTTTTGACGCCTACACTTGCGTTACTTCATAAAATTGAGTCAAAAACAACTGGAGTCACATTAATTACTTTAACAATGTCCTTCCTACCATTCTGGAACTTGAATGTTTAAGTTGCATTGCTGTGTGCAGGGTCAGAAAGCTCTCTGATTTCTCTAAAAATATCTTTCTTTGTGTTCCTAAGAGGGATGAAGGTCTTGCGTGTGTGAAACCACACAAGAGTGACTAATTAATGACAGAATTGAACATTTTGGTTTAGCTATCTCTTTAAGGGCAGCTTTAACTTAATTTTTTTAACCTAGCTTTAACAGGTGTGTATTATTACACAATTTTACTCGGCATCAGTGGAGGCAACCCCTTTTCATGTCGTGTGGTTCTTTTCCTTCACTTCCCCTCATGCATTAAAATCATGTAATGCACACCTAGCCATGGATTAGCCCTCAGTGTGAAGAGGGTTATAGGTTACACAAAGTATTAAATGAAGGGGAAAACAATTAATATTATTATTTTTTTAAACTTAAGGTTAGAATTTTGAACAAAAAAACAAAATGATAAAGAGGGCAAATAATTGTGGAGGACTCTGTACACATATTTAAACATGATGTTTCTATGTTGTTTTTTTTTTTTTTTTTTTTTCAGAAATGCATGTTATTTTGCAAGGGGTAGTTGCATGGACTATCAATGGAGGGTCAGAAAGCTCTGAGATTTCATTATAAAGATCTTCATTTGTGTTTTGAAGATGAACAAAAGACTTGTCGGTTTGGGAACGACATGAGGGTGAGTAATTGATGACAGAATTTAAATTTTTGGGTGAACCAACCTTTAAAACTTTTACCTGGAGTGTTCAGAGATATACAGTACCTTTGCATGGACAACAATAATCAGATTTTAACATGATTAAGACAATACGCTGATTAAGAATCTACATTGTAAACAGAGATTTTTTGATTAACTTAATCCAGCTTTAAATCATATTCTAAATTGAATTAAGTCGGGAGTATTCCTATTTTAGTCACATTATTGAAGTGCAGTAGACATGTAAACACCTTAATCACATTATTACCGTCGTGTAGGATTTTTCACCGCAGACCTTTATTCTTTTTTTTTTTTTTTTTTTACGACAGGATACACAACCCGTTGCCGTTTGATGGCAAATAAAAGCTTTAACACCACCATCGTCTGTATGCGGTCACCGTGATTTTGCCAAGTAAGACATGTTCCTGGATCAACATCTTTTGATGATCCTGGATCAACATAACTGTCCAAAAATATAGACTTAACCCAATCTAAACCTAACCCTACCCATAATTTATTCCTAAAATCAATGTGAAATGATAGCTGATAAACAAGAGTGTAGAAGCACAAAACCCTGATTGTAAACCTAAACCAGATATGTCCTGAAAAGTTATCCCTCAATTCTAATTAATTGATAGGAATGTTGATCCAGAACAAGAAGGAGGTTTATCCAGAAGGATGTTTTACTCCAGGAACATGTTGTGTACAAATACTTGAAGCGTTCATAAAAGTAAAAATGAAACACCCACAACTGTACATAGCATGATCATGAAGATGAACTATGTTTATATGTGAAATACTTGAGGGGATGTCGGATGGCGTTGCGTGGGGATGTAATGACGTGTGCATTTACATGTAAAACAGGAACATGAAAGAAATGTTAAACAGCCACAACTTATACAAACAGTAAATCATGAAGATTGTCTTATTTAACTAAGGTATGTTTTATGATGTCCATGTAAAATTATTAATGCTGACCAATATGCCATTAGAAATGAACGGGATGTATGAATACTTTTAACAAAACACTTGGTGACATCACAATTCAAGATGTATTGTAAATATACCTGTAGTGAAAAGTGTAACTGAAACTTGAGAATTTCTGATAGTTTTTGTTGTTTCGTTTGTTTTTTCCAGACTACATCAACAATAGCCACATTAAGATAAAGTCAGTCATAAAACCCCAGTGAACGATGATGAAAAGCTCTTCAAAAAAATGAAACCTGCCTGAATAATGAGGAAAGCAACTTCATGATTTGTAAACAACACTGAGTATATTTAGTGTAACTCTCAGTCTGGTATTTTAAGTTTAAAGAAAAGTAAAACAATTTATTGTTGCTTTGCTGTTTGAACAATCACTATTGTTTTGTACCTGTAATTATTTATTGCAGATGTGGTAAATAATTATTTTGGATTACTGATGTTTCATGTAACACAGTTCTATAGTTGTTTGTTACTTCATAATACTACAGCATTTCTACTGCAGTTGTATTTCATTGAATTGTACTTCAGATGTATTGCAGTACTACTGCAGTTAATGCAGTATTTTACTTCAGCTGTCCAAATAATGCAGTTCTATTGCAGTTTTTCTACATGTAATAAACAGTTCTACTGCAGTTGTATTTCAATAGTACTTCAGATGTATTGCAGTAAAACGGCATTAATGCAGTTTTTTAGTGTCCAAAAAACTGCATTTTTCTACATGTAGCAAAAACTGCAGTATTACTTTTTTTTTTTAAACTGCAGTAATTTTTTCTGAATGTCATATGTGTTCGTGTCCCATAAAGGAGATGCCTGTCTGAATGTCATTTGGTGGCATAGGAACCATTATACTTTAATTGTTTAATACTTTTTCATGGTTTTCTCTGCCATTTTTTGAGGCATAATGAAACAGCTGTACCTAAATACTGTTTGTGCTTTTATGTTGGACTAAATTCAGTTACATTTTAGGCTGTGTAGTGTACATTTATTTCATTTTTTTTTATTTTTATTGTATTAACAACTCTCAGATGTTTGTGGATAAAATGCATATTGCATTTTTTTTTTGTCCATAACTATTGTAGTTTTAACTTATTTTATTATATAAATTCAGTTAAATCATTTTGTATGACTTGGCAGTGACTTGCTTGACCCAAGCTCCGACTTGACTTGAATTGCTTGACATAAGCAGTGACTTGACTTTGATTTGCTTGATTCTAACAAAAATTGACTTGGACTTGCTTGAGGTTAAGGTTGAGACTTACTTGTGACTTGCGCATGTGTGACTTACTCCCACCTCTGCCATGATTATCTCCTAAGTTTTATCGTTAAAGATCTTGTTTACCATTTTCCTTGTCTTCATGAGCTTTTATCAGCACATTACGTGACGAAAGTTGCCTTTTGTGCTTGTAATGAGCGAAAATTAACATGCTTTTCTTGTCATTTATTTTCTTTTTTTTTTAGGTACTGCATGTAGTTTAATATTTTTAGTAAACAATTCCCATACAAACACCTGATAAATACTGCAAATAGCTTGAGTACAGAATAAAGTTGCAGTGTTTGCAGCATTACAATACTACGACTAAATAAATTTTCACATTCACAAAATCCTTTAAAAATCACATTGACTATGTTATGCAGATACATAATCTGTTAAAGAATTAGTTTTTTCCTACACCAGAGTTTAACAATCTTTTGTCTGATCTCTTTGGTTTGTAAACCATATACTAAGGGATTTAATCCTGTTGGTACAATGTGAAACATTATACTGGCTAGTTTCCTGCTGTCAGAGTATTCAGGTAAACGATGAAGAAAAATAAAAACAGCTCCAGAGATAAACATAATTAAATATACAGCTAAATGAGTGCTGCAGGTTTTTATGGCTTTGCTGTTCAGTGCTTTGTTTTTGCTGGTTATACATACAGTAGCAATCTTTACATATGTAATTACTATTGATACTGCTGACAGACTGAGTCCAACCACAGTATAAATAATTCCAAAGATATTGTTAATAACCACATTTTCACAGGACAGTTTAAACAGTGAGGCATTGTCACAGAAAGGGTTTTCAATTTTATATCTACAGTGAGACAGACGCACAGTTAGGCCCATCATAATTGTCACCAGAAGAAAGGCCAGGCCCCAAGCAAATATTGAGAGTTTAATAACCATTTTATTGGTCATTATGGCTGTGTATCGCAGTGGATTGCATATAGCCACATATCTGTCAAAGGCCATAATCATCAGCACATAGTGACATGCTGCTGTAAATATATGCACAAATAAGCTTGAATAACACACTCCACATATGATATATAGCGCTCCGAAGCTTCCTTTAAAATGTCCTGTAGTAAGCGTGGCATAATGACAGTGGTCCCTATTATATCATTCACTGGCAAGTTACAAAACAGAAATGCATAGGGTCATGCAGATTCCTCTCTGTTGAGATCAGAACTATAAGTCCAATGTTTGAAACCATTGAAAAGACATAAGCCAAGAGGAGTACAATGAAAACAGGCTGGGATGACTGAGGTGTAACTTTCAGTCCCTCCACAAGTAGAAAGCTGTGTCTTAATGTCAGGTTGTCCATTTATGGCTGTACACAAAATCTGCAACCAGAATAACAAACATAATATTAATGACATATCAACAAATCATTAACTTTGTGTTAAATGCACATGACAAAAGAATGGCATTCCCAGTTTCACTTAAATTTGCCACTTTTCTGTGCAAGATCATGTGGAAACTGCATATTCTGTAGGTATACAGTATACTGCATGTTTTTAACTGTTGTTTTTTTTTTTAAGTTACAGTATGCTGATAAAAATACAAACATTGTGTTTAACAATTACATTAAAAATTGTTCTTACAGATGAAAAAAAAAAACAAATGTGAATAACAGCTCTTATTCAGTTTTACTTTATAAATGTGATTGCAGCATCTTGCCTCTGCCTAATATTATTCCTATAATGATCAGGTCAAACAGTATGACTTGTTTTTCAAAATAGTCTCAAAACAGTTTAATGGCCCCCCAAGCTTTTGTGTGTGGTTTATATAGAATTCTATCTGACATTGTCATCACTCCACTGGGGAAAAACAATTCATAGCATGTGTTGCTAAGAGCAGCAAGGCTGTTGATTCAGTGTGTTTGTAGCAACAAGTGAAGTTATTGGTTACTAATTGTGCAATATGATTTAAGACCCCAATGATACATTTATTTTCTGAAACTGTGGCTAAAAATATTTTAGAACAAGGTAGTTACTTTACATATTCACAGATAAAAAGTTTCATATTGAGCAGTCAGCTCAATCAGTATTCATTTTTTCTTAATAAATTTAACAGAATCCTTATAAAGGGGTCACATACAGTTTTTCTTCCATTTAGCTGAATTAAAAGAACAAAAACTTTAAAGCTGCAAATCACCTTTATTTATATAGCGCTTTAAATAAAACAGATTGTGTCAAAGAAACTGAACAACATTAATTAGGAAAACAGTGTGTCAATAATGCAAAATGACAGTTAAAGGCAGTTCATCAATTAATCCAATTACGCCATCATTCAACTCAGTTCAGTTTAAATAGTATCTGTACAATCATTTGCAATCAAGTCAACGATATCGCTGTAAATAAAGTGTCCCCAACTAAGCAAGCCAGAGGGCGACAGCTCAGTCGGGGGGCCATTTCTCCTCTTCTGGCCAGATGAAACCAGCAGTTAAATTCCAGGCTGCAGCAAAATCAGATTGTGCAGAAGAATCATTTGTTTCCTGTGGTCTGTCCCGGTGGTCGTCTGAGACAAGGTCTTTACAGGGGATCTGTATCTGGGGCTCATCTAGTTGTCCTGGTCTCCGCTGTCTTTCAGGGCTGTAGAGGTCCATTCTAGGTGCTGATCCACCATCTGGGCTGGATACGTACAGGATCCAGGTGACTGCAGTGACCATCTGATCTGTATACAGACTGGATCTGGTGGCTACGATGACCCCGGAATAAGAGAGAAACAGACTAATATTAAGCGTAGATGCCATTCTTCTAACGATGTAGCAAGTATATCAGGTGTTATGGGAAGTATTCCCGGTTCCGGTTTACCCTAATTAATCTAGCCTAAAAATCCTTTAACGGATTTGGATATTAGAAGCATATTAGTGTGTTATGTGTAAGCCAGGTTAAAGAGATAGGTTTTTAATCTAGATTTAAACTACAAGAGTGTGTCTGCCTCCCGAACAATGTTAGGTAGGTTATTCCAGAGTTTAGGCGCTAAATAGGAAAAGGATCTGCCGCCGGCAGCTGATTTTGATATTCTAGGTATTATCAAATTGCCAGAGTTTTGAGAACGCAGCGCACTTGGAGGACTATAATTTAACAAGAGCTTGTTCAAATACTGAGGTGCTATACCATTCAGGGCTTTATAAGTAATAAGCAAGATTTTAAAATCTATACAATGTTTAATAGGGAGCCAGTGCAGTGTTGACAGAACCGGGCTAATATGGTCATACTTCCTGGTTCTAGTAAGAACTCTACAGTCGTGGCCCAAAAGTTTTGAGAATTACATAAATATTAGTTTTCAAAAAGTTTGCTGCTAAAACTGCTTTTAGATCTTTGTTTCAGTTGTTTCTGTGATGTACTGAAATATAATTACAAGCACTTCATACGTTTCAAAGGCTTTTATCGACAATTACATGACATTTATGCAAAGAGTCAGTATTTGCAGTGTTGGCCCTTCTTTTTCAGGACCTCTGAAATTCGACTGGGCATGCTCTCAATCAACTTCTGGGCCAAATCCTGACTGATAGCAACCCATTCTTTCATAATAACTTCTTAGAGTTTGTCAGAATTAGTGGGTTTTTGTTTGTCCGCGCGCCGCTCTTGAGGATTGACCACAAGTTCTCAATGGGATTAAGATCTGGGGAGTTTCCAGGCCATGGACCCAAAATTTCAACATTCTGATCCCCGAGCCACTTAGTTATCACTTTTGCCTTGATGGCACGGTGCTCCATCGTGCTGGAAAATGCATTGTTCTTTACCAAACTGTTGTTGGATTGTTGGAAGAAGTTGCTGTTGGAGGGTGTTTTGGTACCATTCTTTATATTCATGGCTGTTTTTTTGGGCAGAATTGTGAGTGAGCCCACTCTCTTGGATGAGAAGGAACCCCACACATGAATGGTGTCAGGATGCTTTACTGTTGGCATGACACAGGACTGATGGTAGCGCTCACCTTTTCTTCTCCGGACAAGCCTTTTTTTCCAGATGCCCCAAACAATCGGAAAGGGGCTTCATCGGAGAATATGACTTTGCCCCAGTCCTCGGCAGTCCATTCACTATACATTCTGCAGAAGATCAATCTGTCCCTGATGTTTTTTTTTGGAGAGAAGTGGCTTCTTTGCAGCCCTTCTTGACACCAGGCCATCTTCCAAAAGTCTTCGCCTCACTGTGCGTGCAGATGCGCTCACACCTGTCTGCTGCCATTCCTGAGCAAGCTCTGCACTGGTGGCACTCCGATCCCGCAGCTGAATCCTCTTTAGGAGACGATCCTGGCGGTTGCTGGACTTTCTTGGACGCCCTGAAGCGTTCTTTACAAGAATTGAACCTCTTTCCTTGAAGTTCTTGATGAACCTATAAATGTTGATTTATAGGTGCAATCTTAGTAGCCACAATATCCTTGCCTGTGAAGCCATTTTTATGCAACGCAATGATGGCTGCACGCGTTTCTTTTCAGGTCACCATGGTTAACAATGGAAGAACAATGATTTCAAGCATCACCCTCCTTTTAACATGTCAAGTCTGCCATTCTAACCCAATCAGCCTGACATAATTATCTCCAGCCTTGTGCTCATCAACATTCTCACCTGAGTTAACAAGATGATTACTGAAATGATCTCAGCAGGTCCTTTAATGACAGCAATGAAATGCAGTGGAAAGGTTTTTTTTTTGGGATTAAGTTAATTTTTCATGGCAAAGAAGGACTATGCAATTCATCTGATCACTCTTCATAACATTCTGGAGTATATGCAAATTGCTATTATAAAAACTTAAGCAGCAACTTTTCCAATTTCCAATATTTATGTAATTCTCAAAACTTTTGGCCACGACTGTAGCTGCTGAATTTTGGACTATCTGGAGTTTGTTTATTAAGCGTGCAGAACAACCACCCAATAAGGCATTACAATAATCTAACCTTGAGGTCATAAACACATGGATTAACATTTCTGCATTTGAAAATGAAAGCATAGGTCGTAATTTTGATGTTTTTGAGTTGGAAAAATGCAGTTTTACAAATGCTAGAAATGTGGCTTTCTAAGGAAAGATTGCTATCAAATAGCACACCTAGGTTCCTAACTGATGGCGAAGAATTGAGAAAGCAGCCATCAAGTCTTATACAGCATTCTAGGTTATTACATGCAGAGTTTTTAGGTCCTATAATTAACATCTCTGTTTTTTCAGAATTTAGCAGCAAGACATTACTCGTCATCCAGTTTTTTTATATCGACTATGCATTCCGTTAGTTTTTCAAATTGGTATGTTTCGCCGGGCCGCAAAATAATATAGAGCTGAGTATCATCAGCATAACAGTGAAAGCTAACACTGTGTTTCCTGATGACATCTCCCAAGGGTAACATGTAAAGCGTGAAGAGTAACGGCCCTAGTACTGAGCCTTGAGGTACTCCATACTGCACTTGTGATCGATATTATACCTCTTCATTCACTGCTACAAATTGATGGCGGTCAAATAAGTTTTTGATTTAAACCATACTAATGCACTTCCATAAATGCCAACAAAGTTTTCTAGTCTATGCAAAATCTGTTGTGGTCAATAGTGTCGAACCACAGTGCCTAAGATCCAATAGCAATAATAGAGAGATACAACCACAATCAGATGATAAGAGGCAGGACTATTTGTAACTCTAAGTAGAGCAGTCTCAGTAATATGATACGGTCTAAATCCTGACTGGAAAATCCTCACAGATACCATTTGTTTTCTAAGGAGGAATATAATTGTGAGAATACTGCCTTTTCGAGTATCTTGGACAGAAAAGGGAGATTCGAGATTGGTCTGTAATTAACCCTCTGGGGTCTAAGGGGTTTTGGGGGCCTGGAGAAGTTTTGACATCCCTGACTTTTGTGCTTTTTTCAGTGCTTATAAACATATACATTGCTAAAGTCTAATAACACTTGTATTCAGTACAAACTGGCTACATAATATGTAAAATAGCATGTATGTACTGATTGTGTTTTTGAGAAAAACAGCGTTTATCATGGTTAGTTGAAAAACTACAATTTTTGAAGTTACTGATATAAGGTCATAAAACACCTAGAGAACATTTGTTCAAGAGACTGTCACAATGTAGCCTGTAATTTTTGCTTCAAATGATGTAAAAAATCATCTTGTTTACTCGCTCACAGAAAACAATAGATTGATTTAAATTTCCTAAGATACTTTTTGTTTCGAAAGGGCATATGCGAGTAGGCGTGATTGACCATTAATATTAGTTGATTCACACCTGAGAAGATAAAGCCCCATAATGCTGCATAATGAGCCTTGCAGCCATGTGTTGACTGAGTGACGAGGGAAGAGTTATCAATAAAGCAATGTGAGGACAAAATAAATGTATATATTTTTTCTGTTTTGTAGTTTATTTAGAATATATTTAATTATCCCACAAAAAAATAACTTGAGATTCACTTGCGAGAGTGCAGTTATACAGTTTATTAGAAACAATCAAAGATGACTTTCAAAGCTGAATTTTTAGCACCAATTACTCCAGTCACACGCATTCTTTAGAAATCATTCTCAATACTCTGATTTGCTTTAAAAAAAAAAAAAAAAAAACCATTTGTTATTATATTATTATAATTGTTATTATTAACGTGAAAGATTGGACATCGCGTTGTTTTTTCATATGGATTACTTTAATCACAGAATATTTGTTTTTGATAAGACTTGTTTGGTTTTTTTTTAAAAGTAGACATGTCAAGTTTCTATAGATATCTCTCTCATGTCTCTTGATGAATTTGCTGAGTTACAATTCATTTTAAGGAATACGATACACACATTTAAATGTGGCTGCATTTAAAATTGTATGAAAGCAAGTAAAGAAGGCTCCCTTTAAATTCACTGACGTTGTCAATTAATGAAGCTCTTTTTTACATTGTGTGTGCATTTTGTTGCATTATAATGAGAACTTTGAGTTTAAACGTGAGGATGCTTTATTAATCCGTCTATTCTTTAGAGTTTTAAGGATTTAGCTAAATCGTGCAGGTTTAATTTATTCGTTTCTTGTTTTAATTAGCCTAAAGAATGAGAGCAACAATTATACAGTGCATCACATTTTTACTAAAATAATAGGAATTCATTTATAAAACACGCAACAATGTTCTTAATCCTTGTACAGACAGATATCTTTTTCCCAAGAAGTTTTATCTGTCAAAATAAAGGACAGGTAAACTTAACAAAGTAGTGCATGACAAAAATGCATGCTGTTTTATTAAAGGAATTTTAAATAATGATTAAAAAATGTATTTGTGACAAATATAGGCCTAGTATGTGAAATATTGACATTTTGCATATTAATCCATGTAGCCTAGCTCAATAAAATAGGCTACCACTTTTAATGCTCTGATTCAAAGTAAACCACCATTTCTTTAGGATAATATAACACAATTCATATTATATAAATAATACTGCACACCTATTAAATGCGTTCAAATCTAAAATATGGTGTAATACTAAGAGAAAATATAAGCACAGGCTCATAGGCTTGACATTTATCCTGCTTGAATTCATTGTAAGAATCGCACATAACTTCATAAGTACTAAAATTTCATCTGTGAATATTCAATATTTTAACTACAGTGTTTTTCTTTCATTCTTTCCTGACTGCAGCAGTCAAATGTAACACATCGGCGAGGCAAAGCTGACGGCTATTTGCGAAAATGTGCTTTGACGCACTTGTCTGACAACTTGTGGTTAAAGAGCCTCTCAGTGGTCAAAAGCTGTATATATAAATAGATAGATACAGTAGGTGGCCAACCAAAATGAGCTTTTTGCTGCCGTGAGCGCCGCCACGTCTGCAAAGTGCATTTGCAGATTTTGACCGCTGAGTGGCACTTTAAGTTTGGTTATATTTTTAAGTTATCAAACAAACGCATCAACAGAGCTGGGTAGTAACGGATTACATGTAATCTGGATTACGTAATCAGATTCCAAACTCAAGTACTTGTAATTAGAGTAAACAACTTTTTAAAATAGAATCAGAATTATTAAAATGATCAGACTACAGTTACTTTTTTATGGATTACATGATTACATATTATTTACACAATGGTAATAAATTGTTCACAATTCATTGATTCTCCTAAGTTTCCTTATATTCCTTAACATTTATATTTTTTCCTAATAAACCTGCCGCTTATATACGTTCGTGATTCTTCAAGTTTTTCCGGCGGAGTGGGGGAGGGGTGTCACAATCGCGCTCAGAAGAAATCAGCAACAGGATAATAGAAAATAGAGGGGAACACAGCCTTTAATCACTGGATGTACAGACATCATTTCATTTTTAAAGAAAGACACGGGAAAAATGTCACTGCCTACCATGGATTAATTTGCTGTCCACAGAAATCTTTGACCTAGCAAAGTTATTGCTGGGAATTTCATGTTCTTTAATTGATTTTTCTTTTAATTTTTTTTTTTAAATGTGTGACTGTGGGTTAAAAAAAAATACATTATATACTTAGGAACAGAGTCTGGGCCTAATCTAGGCTATGTTGTTAACTATTTACAAGGTTTGTGTATGTTTTTATCCGTTTTTTTTTTTTTTTTTTTTTTCATTGCATCTGAAAATTACTTTGTGCATCACATTCACTCTACGCACTCTGGAGCAGACCTGTCTCTTGCGTTGCTCAGCTGTGGACGATTTAAAAATGTTTAATATAAAGGTTGCTGTCCCATTTTATACAGGAATTGTTAATTAAAAAAAAGAAAAAAAGTCAAATTATATTGTTAGTTTTATGCTGACATGCAATCAAGGTCTTCAGATACTATACAAGATACAAGTTCATTTAGGCTATTTAACATGCACTGTGACATTTTACCGTTTCAACTTATAAACTCCTTGAGATTTTAAAGTCAGTTTAATAGTATTGAAATTCAAGTTGAATCTAGTATAAAAAAATGTTTTAATTGTGGGTTTTAATTGCTTAAATTACTTCTATGAATTAATAAGTTAGCATGACTTTTCATCATAGCATTTTTTACAAGCTGTATTCATTTTCCGAAACCAAGCACCCACTTTTTTCTTTTTTAAATCTATTATAACATCTCAAATAACATACAACGGGGATTTTTTTTTTTTTTTTTTTTGAGCAGGGAGTCAAAAGATAATTACATCATCAATAGAGTTGCCAGTTAACTTCAGAAATGTAAAATAAGGGCTAATTGAGATTCTTTCTTTTATTCTTTATTTATAAGTGTTTATTCTTTAAGAAAATAAGGTACAGAATAATGGACGATCCAAATATTTGTAATGATAATATATTTTTAATAATATAGGCCTATATCTGCCTGCAGTTAAAAAGTTATCATATTTGTTTTGCTTCAACAATATAGGCTACAATTATTCTAAAAAAAATAAATAATAATAATAATAATAATTAAATAAATAAAAAAAAGCCATTATAGAATTGGGGTAGTAATTTAGGATGTGAAAATACTGTGAAATTACAAATAGTATGGGATTTTAAAGCATAACAATTGAAGGTCTATGAAATTTTAGGATTTGTACTTCAATATAATGAGGTCCAAGTTTAAGAATAGCCTACACTAGGTTAATTTTTTTTTTTTATTTTTTTTTTTTAACTCTATTTAACAGCATTAACTTACAATGAAATACGTCTTCCTTCAGGTAGACTGAATGTTTTTCTGCCTTGCTAAATGTTGGGCTCATGATCAATGAGCTGTAATCGCTCAAACTGATTTTGTAAACTCAAAACCGCGGACGGTGAAGCTGGGTCAGTGAACGCGAGAAGCGCGCTGTGAGGCGGGAGCAGCTGATGGAGGATTCCGCTTGGTCTTAAAGCCTTCCTCAAATGCTTACGTTCACAAATAACAATGATTTACGTAAAAATAATGATTAATTATCAATTGATAATTTGTTTTTATTATGGTCTTGTGAAAATAATAATATGGGCTGCGAGAAAATAATGAATAAAAAGAGTACAGCTGCTGTAAGTGCAGGCATGTTTCAACCCAGTAACATGACAACACACCGTTCCTCACAGCCAAAAAACAGACCAAATTCAGTTCAGCTGGAGGGGGTTGGGGGGTGTAGTTCTGTATAGCTTGTGGGGGTCGAGATAAAGGTGTGAATTTCTTGCTCTTTCATATGGACAGTGTCTTATGAGGCTTTCAAACTTGCAGAACAGGTTTGGATAGGACGAATGCCTGTCGCTTTGGTTTTAGAATAACGTTGAAGAAAGGTTTTGATCCACTTCAAATGTTGACTACTGTATAGCGCATCTGTCTCTCAGAATGTAGCCTATTCATAAACAATATATTGAACCATCTTTTTATGTTTTTTCTAAATCCCAAACAGAGTCCAGACATCAGTAAAGTATCCGTCTATGAACATGTTTTATAGGCTGTTTTAGATTTGGGAAATACACATGCGTTACAGACGTGACAAAAAACATTGAGTTTTTAGAGAAATTATATATATATATTTTGTTTGTTTGTTTGTTTTTGTTGTATTTACAATGCACAAACCAGAAGCAAGAATATCTGCAGAGAAGGGTTTGCCATTCTCAAAACATAAAATATAAATTTTATTTAAATTTTCGTTTTTTGTGTTTTAGAGGAAAAAATCAGTGTTAAGGCATCTCTCCATTACGGACCGTTCTGAAAGCAGAATTTATGCAAACGCGTATAAAATGCTTTAAAAACTTTAACAGAGACGTCTAGAGGGTATTTAATAGGTCTGCCCCCACGTAAGATTTTTCTAGTTACTAGTTGTTCATTTGTCATTATTCAACTAATCACAGGTTTATATTAAATTTACATCTATAATCCATAATGAGCCTTAATATATTCTGTGCTCAAGCACATGCATTAAGTTTGCCACAAAGCACAGGCAGAAGTAGCCTAATAATTGTGAAAAAGGAGGCATTTTAATTATTTATTAATAAACAAATGTTTTCTTGTCGGCTGCAAGATGAAATTCACAGTGCTGGCTCTCTCCACATGGATGTGCCTTTAGAGAGAAATGCAACCTTTAAGATTACATAATGCTTTCATTCTGAATTGATTAGTTTAAAAGACATTTCAAGCTTTCTGTAGATATATTTCTTATGTATGTGAGACACCCCAATTTTAAGTTAATTCATTATCAGTAAAAAATTCAATTGATCGAGAGGGCGCCTCCCTGTCATGAATGCGCATTAATAAATTTTCGCACAAATACTTGAATATGACTAATAGTTCACATTTTGCATATGCATTACAAAATAAATAATTTTTACATGCAATTATCCAAAATAAAACCAAACCAGATTCGTAATGAAGATAAAATATGTAGATAAATAAGTATAAATGCTGCGCATGCACTCAGCATCACTCGCACTGCGCAAATCTTGCACTCTGATATTTTACACACCTGCATTTAAATGCGGCTGCTATTTATTTATTTTATTTTTTACTTTACTTAAATTATATGAAAGCAAGTAAAGAAGGCTCCCTTTAAAATCATTGAAGTTGTCAATTAATTAAGCTCCTACATTGTGTGTATTTTGTTGATTATAATGAGAGAACTTGAGTTTAAACGTGAGGACGTTTTATTAATCCGTCCATTCTTTAGAGATTCAATGATTTAGTTAATGTAACGCTACGCCAGCAGAGGGAGCTCTCACATGAGTATTGACTGTTCACCGCTCCCTCTGCTTCTACAGTCATTTCCTGTTTGGGACTATTTAACATGAGTCAGCATGTTACTTCACTGCGAAGTATTGCCAGTTTACCTGCCTTATCGAGCGGTTTCCTTGTGATTATTCTGACTGCATGTTTGTTTACAATTCTGCCTGTTTCCTCGTTCATGTCTCTTGGATTGCCTCATTGGATTTACTGCATGATTGGACTGATGTTTGTGTTTGACCTGTTTGCCTGCCTACTCGTCTCTGCCTATTGGATTACCCCTGTGCATGTTGAAAGATCGAACTGCCATTACGGTACTGACACTTTGCCTGGTTTCACGACTCTGATTGTAAGACCTTCCCTTAATAAACTCCTGCAAATGGATTCTCATACTGCCTCAGCCTCGTCGTTACAGAATACTTCGCCACAACTGAATCCAGCAGAAGTTACTAACATGCAAGCGGTGTTCGCTTATCAAAGTGAAGTATTAAAGGGGGGTACCAAGATCAGTTGGGGAAACTTCAAGCAGTCAACGAGCACTTGACGAGCTACATCCAGTCACTTCCATCAACCATGCCTAGAGTGGTGAGTTTTGCACTACCCGATAAATTTGATGGTTCTGCTGATCGATGTAGGGGCTTTGTTCGTCAAGTGAAGATTTATTTCGACAACCAGGAAGACAAGTTTAACTCTGACGAAAAGAAATGTGCCGTCATGATGTCTTTGTTGTCTGGAAAGGTGATTGACTGGGCTGCAGCTGTTTGGGTTACTGACATGCGATTCAGACGATCCTTTGACTATTTCCTGCAACAACTTCAAGAAGTGTTTGAATATCCCGCAGGGGGCAAGGATATATCAACTCAACTTCTGCAAATGTCGCAAGGAAACAGAGCAGCTGCAGAGTACGCCATCTTGTTTCGCACCCTCGCTGTTCAGAGTGGGTGGAATGTTTCTCTAAAAGCCGTGTTCCAGAGAAGCCTCAACACTGATCTTCAGGCAGAACTGGTATGTAAAGGAGAAAATTCCTCGTTTACCGACTTTGTCACGCTTGCAATCAAGATGGATAATTTAATGAGACAGACTCCGCGAGGAAGGTTTGTGAGGGAGATGCCGCCTGTTATCCCAATGGTGATTCAAGCTATACCTACCGATACCGCCAAGTTCAGGGGAGAACCCATGCAAGTAAACTTTACCAAACTCTCTGAAAGTGAACGAGCAAGGCGACGCCATCTCCATCTCTGTTTCTACTGTGGTGAACCAGGCCATCATTGCCAGAGATGCCCACACAAGGCCCAGAACCCCATTATGGTAAATATGGAACACTTGTCATTACCTAATAATCAATCCTTCAAACTTCCCCTTACCTTGAAAATGGAAGAACTGTCCATATCATTAACAGCAATGATCGTATAACTTACCGGTCCAACCATGTAACCCACCCATTAAGATCAAAGCCATCAACGACACAGCAATCGGAACTGGAATAATTCAGCAAACCAAGACCCTTACATTGCAAGTAGGATTATTTCACCAGGAGTCCATATCCCTCTACGTCGTTAACTCCCCTAAGCATGAAGTCATCCTAGGATTCCCATGGCTGTCCGTTCATGACCCCCGTCCTGTCCTGGCATCAGGGTGAGTTGACAAAGTGGTCAGTCTTTTATGAAAGTCACTGTTTCTCGTCAGTTCCCCAGCCTTGCTATATCACAAGTATTGAAAGTCCCACGAGTACCAAGACTGCCAGTTTTCCCCCCTGTTATGATGACCTAGCAGAGGTCTTTAGCAAAACTAAGGCAATACAATTACCACCTCATCATCCCTGGGACTGTAGTATTGATTTACTCCCCAATGGCATGCCTCCAATGAGTCGTGTTTACCCATTGTCTCGAACCGAATCCCAAGCCATGGAGGATTATGTTGAGGAAGCCCTGAGTTCCGGACTCATCCGACCTTCCACTTCTCCAGCTGCAGCAGGGTTCTTCTTTGTGGAAAAAAAGGACGGAGGACTCGGGCCCTGTATTGATTATCGAGGATTAAACAATGTCACAATAAAATTCCGCTACCCTTTGCCATTGGTTCCTTCAGCTCTGGAACAGCTCCGTGAAGCAAGGATATACACCAAACTAGACCTACGAAGTGCATACAATCTCATTCGAATCAAAGAGGGCGACGAATGGAAGACTGCCTTCCTCACCACTAGAGGGCACTATGAGTATCAGGTCATGCCATATGGACTTTCCAACGCACCTGCTGTTTTCCAGTCCTTCATAAATGAAATCTTCTGTGACTTGCTGAACCAGTACATAATTGCCTACATTGATCACATTCTCATCTACTCCAAGTCTGAAGCAGAACATGTTAACCATGTCAAGACCGTCCTCACTCGGATCCTGAAGAATCACCTGTATGTCAAGGCAGAGAAATGTGAGTTTCACGTCAAGCAGACACCGTTCCTGGGTTATCACATTAGTCATCAGGGTGTCAAGATGGACGAAGCCAAGGTCAAGGCAGTAACGGAATGGCCCCAACCTTCCACTGTCAAGGAACTTCAGAGATTCCTGGGATTTGCTAACTTTTACAGAAGGTTCATTAGAAACTACAGCATGGTTGCAAAAACCTGGAGTACATTAAAAGTGCAAAACGACTCAACCCACGCCAAGCTCGATGGGTCCCTCTTCTTCACACGCTTCCAATTCACAGTGACTTATTGCCCAGGAAGTAAGAACAGTAAGGCAGATGCTCTGTCCAGGCAGTATGATCTTCTCATGGACAACAATACCCCAGAATACATTCTTTCTCCATCTGTAATCATTGCCCCAATTACTTGGGATATCATGGAGGAGATCCAACGGGAACAGAACCAAGATCCAGCTCCTACCAACTGCCCCCCCAACCTCCATTACGTTCCACAAGGTCTGCGTCCCAGGGTCATTTAGTGGGTCCACACCTCAGTCAGCTCTGGCCACCCAGGTATCTCCCACACTCTACACCTATTACGTAACTCGTTCTGGTGGCCTTCAATGTCCAAGGATGTCACTAATTACGTCAAAGCCTGTCAGGTTTGTGCTCAATCCAAGACCCCCAAGGAATTACCCTCCGGACTCCTGCAACCTCTGCCCATTCCACAACGTCCCTGGTCTCACCTCTCAATAGACTTTGTTACAGACTTACCACTGTCCCATGGTTTCACGACAATCCTCGTTATCATAGACCGGTTCTCCAAGTCCTGCCGGTTGGTCCCCTTGAAAGGACTCTCCACAGCCATGGAGACTGCACAGGGTATGTTCCACCACATGTTCAGGAACTATGGAATCCCGGAGGATATTGTCAGTGTCAGAGGCACCCAGTTCACATCCCAAGTATGGAGAGCATTCTGCAAACAGCTGGATATCAACGTCAGTCTCACCTCTGGTTATCATCCACAAGCCAATGGTCAGGTGGAAAGATTAAATCAGGAACTAGGCAGATACTTACAGCCCTATTGCAGCAGAGAGCAGCATCGATGGTCAAAATTCCTCCCATGGGCAGAGTATGCACAGAACTCACTGACTCATTTGTCAACAAGTCTGACCCCTTTCCAGTGCGTCCTCGGATACCAACCCCCTATGTTCCCGTGGTCTGGCGAACCATCATCAGTCCCCGCTGTGGATGACTGAATTCGTCGTAGTAGCAAGAGGGTGTGGGACAGTGCTCACATCTGCCTCCAACGAGCTGTAAGAGTACAGGAACTCCAGGCTAACAAGCGACGTCAGCCACACCCTCCCTACCAACCAGGACAACGGGTCTGGCTCTCTACACGGGATCTCAAGTTGCGGCTACCAAGCAGGAAGCTCAGCCCAAGGTATGTTGGTCCTTTTTTTAAAATTCTACGAAGAATCAATGAAGTCACGTACCAATTAGAGCTTCCTGCTAATTACCATATCTCTCCCTCCTTCCATGTCTTGCTGCTGAAACCGGTCCACCCGGATGCTGACCCCAATCATGAGGCTCAAGAGCCACCGCCGCCACTGGACATTGATGGAGCGCCGGCCTACAAAGTCAAGGAGTTACTGGACTCTAGAAGGACAGGGGGTCAGCTCCAATATCTGGTGGACTGGGAGGGGTATGGACCTGAGGAGAGGTCATGGGTAGTCACCAGCGACATTCTGGATCCATCTCTCACGGAGGACTTCCATCGAGCCAGACCCGATCGACCAGTGCCACGACCAAGGGCACGTCCACGCCGAGTGCCAGGAGGCACTCATAGGGAGGGGGATTCTGTAACGCCACGCCAGCAGAGGGATCTCTCACCTGAGTATTGACTGTTCACCTCTCCCTCTGCTTCTACAGTCATTTCCTGTTTTGGACTATTTAACATGAGTCAGCATGTTACTTCACTGCAAAGTATTGCCAGTTTACCTGCCTTACCGAGCGTTTTCCTTGTGATTATTCTGACTGCCTGTTTGTTTACAATACTGCCTGTTTCCTCGTTCATGTCTCTTGGATTGCCCCATTGGATTTACTGCATGATTGGACTGATGTTTGTGTTTGACCTGTTTGCCTGCCTACTCATCTCTGCCCATTATATTACCCCTGTGCATGTTGAAAGATCGGACTGCCATTACGGTACTGACACTTTGCCTGGTTTCACGACTCTGATTGTAAGATCTTCCCTTAATAAACTCCTGTAAATGGATTCTCATACTGCCTCAGCCTCGTCGTCACAGTTAAATTGTGCAGGTTTAATTTGTGCAGGTCCCTCATGTTTTACTAAAATAAAGAAAATAATTTATAAAACACACAACAATTTCTTAATCAGTGTACAGACAGATATGTATTTCCCAAGAAGTTATGTCAAAATAAAGGACAGGTAACGAATAACAAAGTAGTGCATGACAAAAATAAATTACACTTTAATAAAATATAAATAACCCTCTGGAGTCGATTAACGCGTATACGCGTTTTGGGGTACTTTCTCCTGATAACCCCGAAAAGAACTTAAATTACACTTTCAGTTTTGATCGTACAGATAAGTGCAATACATCAATCGAATCTGTAAAGGGTCTACTTTTTTTTGTATACAGACATAATAACAACAAAACTTTGTGCACTTATAAAATAAAGATAACAAACAAGGAGTGCTGTCTGCAGCCTTTGTCTGCGCTGATCTTCAGATACAAATGCGTCATTAAAATGAACTGTAACTCAGTGAATACTCAACACAGAGACATGAGAGAGATATCTATAGAAAGCCTGACATGTCTACTTTTAAACTAAACAAGTGCTGCTGAAAACACATATTCTGTGATAAAGTAATCCATATGAAAACAACGCGATGTCCGTTTTTCACGTCTGCCTTCATTATCTTCTAATGCGACCACGCCCCCGCGCCGAGCGCGCGCGCTTTGAGATTCAAATGTTTCACTGAAGCGCGCGGCTTTTGAATACGCCCACACAACAGAAGACAACGCAGCGAGACTGTTCTTCAAGTTTTTATTATTTTACTGTTTGCTTCGCGATGAGAGGAATAAGACATAAATCACCCCAAAAAGATGTCATGTGGTTGAGGATTTGAGATTTGGATTTCCTCAGAAAAAAGAATGAAGCACTTTATTCAGCAGAGTTCATAAACATGAGTAAGTCTCTTTTTATTTATTTATATACTTGTACTAGTTTTCACATAACGTGTAAACATTTTACTAGTTAGACTTTTTCCAAAGACTTTTTCCAAACTATAATTCCTGACTAAATGTATAATCAAGTGAAATATTATGAAGTTTCAATAACAATATACACTACTATACCATTCAAAAGCTTGATGTAAATAATATAAATGTAACAATAAATGTAACTGTAACAAATGTAACAATCATTGCTGTTCTTTCAATTTATCCCCCCTAAAAAACCTAAAAAAAAATATTCTCAGCTCTTTTCAACATTAATAATAATAATAATAATAATAATAATAATAATAATAATAATAATGAAATAATAAAAATAAATGTTTTTTTTGTAGAAAATAAGATTGTTAAAAGGATTTCTGAAGGATTGTGTGACTGGAGTAATGATGCAAAAAAATCAGTTTGAAAGTCAGCTTTGATTTTTCCTAATAAACTGTTTAACTGCACTCACAAGTGAATATTAAATTATGTTGTGGGATAATTAAATATATTCTAAATAAACTACAAACATAAAATTATATAGATTTATTTTGTCCTCACATTCTTTCTTGTAACTCATCCCTCTCAGTGACACAGCTGACTGAATGGCTCATTATGCAGCTCATTATGCAGGCCTTTGTCTTCTCAGGTGTGAATTCATGATAGTTGACGCCTACTCGCATATGACTTTTACCAACAAAAAGTGTCTTAGAAAATTTAAATCAATATATTGTTTTCTGTAAGTGAGTAAACAAGATGATTTTCACATCATTTAGAAAAAAAAAAAATTCTAGGCTACAAGCTCCAGTTCTCAAAATTCCTGGGAACCCATTTTCTATATGTGTTTTATTGCCTTTTTCAAGTGATTTAACATTTTTAGTTTTTCACTAACCACGCATAACATTTTTTTTCTCAAAAACACAATCATGTACATACATGCTGCTCACATATTATTATAGCCTAGTTTGTGCTGATTACAGTGAGATTAGACTTTAGCCATTTAGATATTTATAAGAAACTGAAAAAAGCACAAATGTCAGGGCATGACAAAACTTCTCCAGGCCCCAAAAATACCCTTAGACTCCAGAGGGTTAAAATATGAATTAAATTAAAGCTGCAAGCAGCGATGAAAGGGCCACCACACGGTGGCCATAGGAGAACAGCGAACGTTGGGCCATATGCTTATAAAAAGGTAAATATTTGTGCCACATTTCCTGCTGCCAACATGTGGCGCTATGATTATAACTGAATATCGGCATGTAAATGTCTTCAGGCCAGGACTCTTACCAAACATGCAAAGTTTAGGGCAGATCAGACACTGCATGTTTAAGTTAGTGTAAAAGAAGTAATTTCCTGTTGCCAGCAGGTGGTGCTAAGACTGTAAATAAATATTGGCCTAAAGAGGAGTTCAGGCCAGGACCCATATCAAACACATGAACTTTAGGGCAGACCGGATATTGCATGTTTAAGTTAGTGTAAAAGAAGTAATTTCCTGTCACCAGCAGGTGGTGATATGATTATAACTGAAACATTGGCCTTAAGATCTGTTAAAACCAGGAATCTTATCAAACATGTGAAGTTTAGGGCAGATCAGACATTTCATGTTTAAGTTAGTTTAAAATAAGTCATTTCCTGTTGCCAGCAGGTGGCGCTATGACTATAAATCAATATTGGCCTTAAGATGTGATCAGGCCAGGACTCTTATCAAACATGTGAAGTTTGTGGCAGAATGGACATTGTATGCATGATTTACAACAACTTCCTATTTCATAGTATCAATAGCATGCTTTAGCACTTACTAAGTGTTGCTAGCATGTTTGAGAATATTTCTAGCATGTTTAGCACACAATGGCATATTTTACTGTGTTGCTAATAGTGAATAACATTGTAAAACATGTTACTTCCTGTTGCCAGTAGGTGGCGCTATAACGAAATATGAACATGAAGATATCTTCAGGCCAAGACTCTAATCAAACATGTGAAGCTTGAGGCAGCTGGGACATTGTATGTATGAGTCAAAGCATGCTTTAACACTTGCTAACATGTTTTAGCATGGTTCTAGAATTTTGCCAGCCTATTTAACACTTGTTGATGCTTTTTATTATGTTGCTAGGAGTCCATAACAGTGTTAAACATGTCACTTCCTGTTGCCAGCAGGTGGCGCTATGACTATAACTGAATTTTGGCATGTTGATGTGTCCAGGACAGGACTCTTGTCAAACTTGTGAAGTTTGGGGCAGATCGGACATTGCTTACCTGAGTTACAGCTACTTCCTGTTTCATGGCAAAACACGCCCCTTGACCAAAAGTCAAAATCTTCGCAATTTAACATCACAAAGGTCTTATGATGACCCTCACCAAATCTGAAGATGATCTGATTAAAACTGTAGGAGGAGTTCGCCAAATATGAGGCAAGGAAATGGCAAAAAACTGCACAAAAATCGTACAGGAAATTCAAAATAACTTACTTCCTGTTGGGTTTTGGATTTTGTCCCAAGAGACTTTTTTGTAGGTAATGGTGTGTTACACGTATGTACCAATTTTTATGCATGTTGAAATTTAACAGGTGGCGCTATCGAGCCATTTTGCCACACCCACTTCTGAAACCTATATCAGATGTAAATTTTCACCAGTTCTGATGCGTGTGCAAAGTTTTGTGAGTTTTGGAGCATGTTTAGGCTCTCAAAAATGTGATTCATTTCGGAGAAGAAGAGGAAGAATAAACGGAGCAATTCCAAGAGGGTCCTCGCACCACCGGTGCTCAGGCCCTAATAAACCATTTACGCAAAAAACGGAAACACGTCAACGAAGTGTAAACCCAGTTCCGGTGTGAGCTTTGTTGGTGGAGAAATGGCAGCTAGAGTGTTTTCGACGAGCCTGAGTTGTCTTCCAAAGTTCACCAGCGCCGATGTGGTGAAGAGTGTGGAGATGCATTCATCCACTAAAGGGAAAAAATTGAATAAGGGATATAAATTCTTCCACGAAGAGTTTATCTACAATTACCAAGGTAAGCTTTAGCTAGTTTTAGCCATAGCCTGAGGTCTGAGGTCCACACTGTACAAGGCATATATTAAGTGAAGAGAAGCACAAAAACTGATCCATCTCAGGTTGCTCACCTCAAGGTGCAGGAAGGCCACGCCAGTCTGAGGCGTTCACATAAGTACTACTGGCAGGTTCAGGGCCAACTGGCAATCACAGGACTGACGTGGTGTGACTTTGTTACCGATACCCTATCAACTTTAACTGTGGAATATTATTATATTATTATGGCACATACATAAATGCATACCTTGAATTACACTAATCTTGTCTTTACCAATCAGTTTAGCCTTTTGTCTTACTGTTGATGATCTGTAATGTTATTTGAGTTGTTATTAATCAGTTGATGTTACGCATACCAAAAAAATAAATGCACAATTTTGACAAAAATTGTTTTATTTGTTCATCTATTTTTTTTAGTGAAATCAAAGTCACATTTCAACAGAAAAATATTAAGAATATAACAATTACATTTAATTTGATTTTTAAGAATATGTGGGAACACTAAATTTACATACTATTTACACATTATACATTATTTACATACCAAACATTAATTCACTTTTCAAAACAAAAAGGTCCTTGATAATTTGCCAAAACACAGCAATTAAGCCAGATCTGATTCACACTGCCAATCAGTGTGAGCGGCATGGGAGAGTCCCAGATGTGAAAGGACTTTATCCTACCGAACACTCTTTCCACTATAATTCTGAGGCGGGCAATGGCTTGGGTTTGTTCCATTTCCTCCTTTCTGAATTGAGCTGAATGCTTAAAAGGTGAAATGATGAGCTTAGATCCAACGTCAGCAAGGAGGTCTTGAATGAGGAACCCTTTGTCCGCCATGACATTGTCTCCTGGCTCCAGCAAGGGAAGGACTCCACTGATCCTGGTGATCTCCTTATCTGAGATGCAACCAGTGTACAGGGGTGAGATGAATGTCACCAAACCATTGGGAGCAACTCCAATTACCCCTTTCAATGTCGTCCTGTTTTTGTAACTTGAAAATGTTTCTGACTGTAAGGTCAGGGATGAGGCTGTCTCCAGGGCAATTTCTGTGCAGTCCAGTATCACTCTGACATTAGGACAGTACCTCTGGAATTTAAGGGGCATAGTGGACTTAAACTTTTCCATACTTATCCAGATGGGAAGTGAGCTCAGTGAGCTAAACTGAACTGAGCTGCATGATGACATCACTGAATTCAATGATGAACCTGCCTTTAACTGTCATTTTGCATTATTGACACACTGTTTTCCTAATTAATGTTGTTCAGTTGCTTTGATGCAATCTTTTTTTTGTTTAAAGCGCTATTTAAATAACGATGACTTGACTTGACTCAGCATCATAAAAAGATAATTGGCCCAGGTGATGGTAACCCTGCTAACCCTGGCAATGCTCACATTAAACATGTCAGCAATGAGCTGCTCCTTCATGCCAATAGCAACCCGCATGGAGTACATCAAGAACTCATCTATTAATGGCATGATGCATGGTGGGCTGGGATCTTCGCAGCCTTCCTCACCTGCCCTCTGTGCTTTGGTTCAGTACACCAGTTTAAGTGCAGATGGTGCAATCGACTCCCAAAAAAATAGTAGAAACACTCTCGGATGGAAATTTGGTGTAGAAACGTATTTGGTCGTCCGATGAACAGTATCGGCTGAAGAGAGTAGGGGGTGGTAGACCAGTGTTTTGCAACTTGGCTTCTAAGTCATGGATGTAATCCAAAGCCTCATCCAGAGCACCTGTAAAGATAAAGAAATTAAAAACCAGTCTTAACATATTTTATGCTACCTTTCAACACAACACAGTAATCATGGTTTAAAAAGTATTTTAAGTATTTAATTTCAAATTACATTTCATTTATTTTTGTTAAGGAAAATACAAATGACAAAATATTCAAAAGTAATTAAATGCATGTAATTAAAATAGGGTAGAGCGGGGCACAACCTAACACAGGGCCAGTTGTAACACACTTGTTTTAAATACTTCCACACATGCTAGTATGATGAAACTTAGTGTATTTACTAGCTGCCACATCAATAAATTGTTTCAAATAATTGTATCATCATTGTAGGCTAACGTTAGTTGAATTTCGTGAACAGCTTATATTATAAACATTAATTTGTTCAGGTAGAAATGCATTTATCCAATAACGGTACACATAGTCGACTAGCGTTAACTAAACACATTATGAACAATCTTACCTGCAGATGGGTGTGTCACATAGTCGCGATCCATCCTTACTGCCTTAGCCACCATGTCGCTATCTTCACAGCATAGCTGTATAGACTTGACGTTTGAAGGTTCTCTCATATACTGACTCCCTTCTCAAAGGAGCAGTACAGTTGTTCCAAGGGAATATTGTTTTAATTTTTGCCCCTTAACTTAAATTGCATCGTAGAAATTACATTTGGTTTCTTATGTAGTATTTACTTCACTACAACTCATTTTATCACCCCCCCCCCCCCCCCCCCCCTCCCCCCCCCCCCGTGTCTGTATATTAATTTTTGTAATGTTGTTATTGTTTGTAATTTCCTCATTGTTACTATGCACTTAAAATGTTTTGAGATGGATAGAAATGTCATTGCTGTGTGAATTTAGTCTTTTTCAAAATTCATATTTGCAATGTATATTGTTTGATGTTTTTCATTGATACTGTCATATACACTCTTAGTGTTTTTTTAGACTAAATATTTGACCTAGCAGTGATATTGTTTTTTGTAATGTAGTTGTTTTCTAAATTTACTTAATTATAAGTAAATATGCTTTAAAATCATAAGATGTGATTTTGTTTTATTCAGTGTTACTAGCAAACACTAACAGCAAGGTACATTGGTGTTAGTATTTTTTTAAATATTAACTGTCCATACATTGCACTTTTTTAAAAAGAAGCTATTGTGGCTCTTGTTGGTGAATTAAATATATTTTTTGGACTATATTTTTTCTTTGTATCTGTCAAAATAGTACGAGATTAGGCTATTCAATACATTTATATCAAAGGGTTAGCAAAAATGTAATTCTAAATGTCTCCAAAAGTAATAAGAAGATACGTTACCAAGAATGTGTAAGTTAGGAGGGAGAAAGAAAAGACAGGTTTTATAATGAGACATGAAACGTGGGGTTAATTCTAAGGTAATGAGGGAGAATAAAATGATAAGAAACAGGGTTAACTTTCCTTGCTATTGCCGTAAAAGGGCGATGTATTTCTGGGAAAGTTTCTTGGATGCGACCGGAGGGCAGGTTCTTTGTAGAACCAAACTCTTTGACCCGGCTCGGGAAATTAGGGAGCCGTACGGCGGCGTCGATTAGCCTGACGTTGGTATCTCTGGGAAGTCCAAAGGAGGGGTATGTCTGGCCTTGCCCCATGTTAGTCAACAGCATTGGAGGAAAGCATTGGGCCCGATGGGAACACAACAATGCGCTCTTCCTCTAGAAGAATGGGGGGTATATCGAACTGGCATTCACAAGGGGATAGTCCAGTGGCCGGGGACTGGAGGGTGTTGTGGGCATATTCAGCCCAAATTATATATGTGTCCCCAAGACATTAGAGTTGCTAGCCGCCATACACTGTAGGGTGGTCTCCAGATCCTGGTGGTTCGTTCCGTATGGCCATTAGACTCTGGTGGGAAACCCAGAGATTAGGTGGCGTGGCCCCAATAAGCCCTGCAGAAGGTCCCAGAAACGGGACGGAACTGGTGGACCTCGGTCAGAGACAGCGTGGGATACCAATATTCAGAAGAATGGTTCCTGGGAGCCGCAGTCTCCTTGGCAAAGGCAGTTGTGCAGGGGAAACGCACGGGGCAGCCTAGAGGAACCGGTCTTACAAACCACCAGGATGACCGGTTTCCTGGGATGCAGAAGCCAGTAAACACGTCCAGAGAAAGGTGCGAGCATGGCCTGCGGGGACAGGTAAGGAGACGGAGCAGTCCCTGAGGTCGCTGGTGTGTAGACTTTCCTTGGT